>NC_137219.1:11359912-11454912 GCF_949987685.1 Ammodytes marinus | reverse complement strand
TTCAAACTAGACTCCCTAAACTCCCACAACACAGGCGGTACGTTTTCCCATCATCTTCAATTCACCTCAGTTCCTCAAATCAGACTAAACATCTGAAAAGCCAAGATCTGAGGGACACTTATGCTGATGAAAGTTAGCTATAAGGATCTGGGACTTAAAGTAAAGTCAAGACGGTCACTGTTCAATTTAAGCAAAATATTTCTAGGCTAGAGCAATTGAAATGGCTAATGAAAAATTTCGAGTGTGTCATAAAGCAGAGATCTTCAGACTTAATTTTACATCACAGGGTAAAAGGATGGCACCACACTCATCAAATGTCGTTTTGGCTTTGAGGCACACTATGGCAAAGAATAGTCTTTTTCTCCAAGATCAAAGTCATAAAAGTGTGTCCTCAGGCTCATGCCCATCTGGCTTCAGCTTCCAGTAGCATCAGCGAAACCCTTGAAAACAAGTCTGTCAGTGTTATGTATCAAGCAAACCTAAGCTCTCTCTCTCTCTCTCTCTCTCTCTCTCTCTCTCTCTCTCTCTCTCTCTCTCTGTCTTTTACTTCCAGCATATTAGCCTCTCACACACCATCAAACCTGCTTACAACATAGACAACTCAGCTTCCCAAAGTTAGCCATGAGGTGATTTGTGGAGCGGTGTAAATTGGAAGTTGCGCGTCTGAGTGAAAGCTGAGTCATAAATAGTATGGAGGAGATGATGGCGCCGCTAGAGTGAGGGGGGAGGAGTTGATGGGTAACGTGTTCCAAATAACCATATCTCGCACATCACTCTGCTCCCACCGTCAGATGAAGATATGGATATAGACTGGACCTCCAGTGTGGGGTTGTGCCTTTTACTCTTGTTGAAAGAAAATGTCCTCGTGGTTACTTTTGTATTTATGAGGCTCTTTTTCATTCAATGCCATTTTTTCACATAAAGTTGATGTGATAAATATAGTAAATGACCCTTGAAGATACAAGCTTTAATTTTGAATATGCCAGCTTTTAGCTTATTTTTTTCAGGGTCACGAAAATAACCAGAAAGCAACAGTTCAAAGGTCAGGGCTCTTTAGTTCTAACGGTATATTTAATGCAAACATTTTTTTTCGGCTTTTATCTTTCCTTTTTTTTTATAACTTTTCTTTTTAAATCAAATCGAGCATTAAAGTAATTACGAGAAAAAATGTCATAGTTTATTTATATACAAATTATAAACCCTTGCCATTGACTGGTGTTTAATTCTAGTAGTTTAAGAAGGATATTAACTGTGAATAAACATACAGATTCAATAATTTCTTTTTTAGCTTAACAATTTAATTTCCCTGCTCAAATACTGAAACAAATATCCTGCACATTCTAATTTTTCTTTTCTGACAATCATGAATTGAAGTCTTACGGTACGTTCAAATAAATGAGGAATCTTAGCTCAACATCGACTTAAGCGGCATGGTTGGGCCTTTTATTCAATGTGTACCACATCTAACCCACATCCACTTACATCGTTTTAATAACTCTATATGCATTACATCACCTTTTAAAAATCAATAAGGAACAAATTCCTAAAAAGTTGAATATGTTGAGAGATACAACATTCCAATCTAAAAGAAGCTCTGTATCTCGGTGGATGGTTATCTAACCTCCCATTGCCCCAAAGGGTTCCGTGCTAAAACTATGCCATCTCTGCTGAATTAGATGAAGCTAAAAATGCTACCAGCACATGTGAAATGCTGAGTCAGACCAGGGTCCCCCAGCTCATGCTGATTCCTGTGTCAGAGAGTGTCTGTGTGTGCTTAAATTAATGTGTACATGTGAATACATCTTACTCTGGTCTGTGCAAATCTATAATGTATGAGTTGACACTGTGCATGTTATTATGTGTGCGCCTGCCCTAGTTTTTGTGTTCATGTACAGAGATGTGATAATGCATCAACATCTGTGTCATACGTGAATGTGTAGTGTGCTTGTGTGTTGGAAGCTGCACAACCTTACCCTCAGGGGGACTATCAGTGTGAGTGTTTGAGAGAAGAATATATTGGAGGAGGGCGGGGAAATGAGAGGCTGCAGCCGCCAATCGATTCCTCTGCTGTTTCTCAAACTAAGAGGGAGGGATGACTTGGACAGAGGCAGAGAGACAGATACTTTGTAACTAAGTGGGGTCAGTTTGGAGGGGTTGGAGGCAGAGGAGGGAAAAATAATATACATGAGTACAGGAAGAGATAGAGAGGAATAAATATAGAGGTGTAGAGAGAGGGACATAGATACTGTAGCAGATCAAAAGACGAGAGTAAGAATGAGAAAGAAAGCCAAATGCTGACAGGAGTCCAATTAAGTGTCATCCCAGTGGATGCAGCCGTCCCCATCCTCTCCTGCCAGGGCAACGCGGCCTCAGACTTCCAAGGACACGCTGCTTGTCATGTGGAGCAACACACGTATGCACGCACACACACGCACATACACACACACACTCAATCGCTTCGCCAACACATTAAAAGATACATCTCAACAGTTTTTCTTGCCACACAAACAGACAATTGCGCACAACTGTAATCGTGCACATCTCCTCAGGGGCTCTGCCTTCCCAAGTACCCGCGGACCAATCGGTGCCAGAGATGCCTGGCGCCAGCAGTTAGTGGTCCCAAGGTGCAGATATGGTGCCAGGGGCTAACCCACTCATCTCTGCTCTGCCCACCCACCAGCTGCTGCCCAGGGGCAAAGCGCAAACACAGCCCTGGAGTGAGCTAGACATCAAATACAAACACACGCATTTCATGTTGTCTCCATGCAGAAGGAGACACATCCACCCACGTATACACAAGCACATAAAATACACACACATTAACTCTCCCCAGTGTGTCTAAGACGTAGGCTGGGGCCTCGCTGTCTCTTAGAGAAGCCTGGTTAATGAGTGAGGCCTCTGGGTCTAAAGTGGCATTGGACTATGGTGGAGCAGAGTGCCTCAATGAACGAAACCATGGCACTACAGCGGGATCAGAGGGATGCTTCATATTGACATAGAGAACAAATCGACATACTCTAATAATTCCCTTTCACATTCTGCGGCAGTGCGAGAGGAAACAGCAAATGGAAGTGGAAATAATAGAGGTCGAGGCGGACGGGTCCCACTGTGAGTGCTTTTGCCCCCCAGATATGACAGCCCACACTCACAAACACATAAATATGTCAATGCACACGTTTGTATAAGAACACATGTGCACATTCACAAAGATAGAAAAAAAGTGATCCTTTGACTGCGAGGACTGCAGCCTGAGTAACTACAGAAAAACTGAGAGAAACAAGAAGAGCACATAAGAAAGGCAGAGTGAGACAGACAGAGGAGGAGAGGGGGGGGGGGGGCGGCGGAGGGAAATATAGGATGAAAGAAGAAGAAGAAGAAAAGAATGAGAGAGTAAGCGTGTGAAAAGAGAGCACGTCTGCTTTTCAACATGTGAGAAAGGCAGAGGGACCCTGTGATAAATTTTCCGCGTCTGCCTTAGATGTAATCTGGGCCGGGATGCAAACAAAACGCCGGCACAGCCTCAACAGGGTGCTGCGTGTGGAGTGAGTGTGTGTGTGTGTGTGTGTGTGTGTGTGTGTGTGTGTGTGTGTGTGTGTGTGTGTGTGTGTATGTGTGGGCGGCTGAGAGATTGGTTGCCAGGGAGATTCTGACATATCGGGCCCCACTCCCTGCTGCCCTCAGTTTAGCCTCGACAAGTCAGAGAAAACGCTCTGCGGCGGCCCGGCTAATTTACAATCTCTCCCTCTAGTTCCCTCCCTCCAGAATTTGCCTTTCGCTCTTTCTTTTGTTATTGTCTCTCTCTGCATCAATGTCGTAGGATTTTCTTTCTTTGTTGTCATTTCTACATCTCATTGTACCAATCATAATACTTTCCCTCGTCAGATTTCTATCTTTTCCTTTGCAGCTGAACAATTTCTGTCACCCTTCCTTGCTTCCATTTCACTGCCATTTCTTTAGTTTTTTTAACCATCCCCCATTTCTCTTTTTCCTTCTTCTGCACAAGCATGTATCCATTCCTCTCCTCTCCTCTCCTCTCCTCTCCTCTATGCCCATACTTTACTCTCTCCTCTTAGGTAAACCCATGCGGTTGGGACCTGCTGTTCTCATCTGGTGACAGCCAAACAGGGCCTGTTGTAATTAGTGTGGAATTCTAATGAGCTTATCAGGTCAGAAGCAGCTTAGTCCTCTAGGACCCTAGTAAGGTGGAAATTAGCCCTGATCTCTCCCAGACAAAAACACACACACATACACACACAAACACATTAAACAATAACACATTGTGCATACCGATGAAACAAGCTCGATTAATTAACAATCACCCGCTGACAAATTCAGCCTCACCCTCTCCCTTCATAAAAGGATTAGCCCACTTTACATCAGTCATTTAACAAAAAAGGGGAATTATTAACGTGAGTGGCGACGACAACAAAAAAGGCAACAGCATTAATATGTAAGGCTGTCATTGAGCTAAATGGAAGAAGCTGGAGGGGGGAATATGTCATCTGGAGATACAGGGGCAACAGAGAGAGAGAGAGAGAGAGAGAGAGAAAGAGAGAGAGCGAGGGAGGGAGAGAGAGAGAGAAACAAACAAGCATGTGTACACATGCTAATACACATAGGAACACAGTGACCACATTACACAACAGTAAAGTAACTTTTTTGCCTTCTCCGTTGTGGTTTGGGAAGAAGTGCTTAGCTCATTAAAAGCTGAAAACATCTCCTCTCCTCCGCCCGGTGCTGCAGTGTTGGGGCTGAGGCAGCCAGACAGCACCTATCTCCATTAAATATCTCCGCAATTAGTTCTGGGAGGGTTGCAACGATACGCAGAAATCAGGGAGGGAAAGGCGAGGTACATTGATTAAGTCAGTGGTTCTCAATTATTTTCTGTCATGCCCCCCCTAGGGAACAGAAATTTTTTGGCGCCCCCCCTAAATTGATATACTATTGAGAATCTGCTAATATTTATTTATGTATCTGTACAAAACCACTGTATGAGTTTCTGGCATGAGCATTCTGCATACCTTATTATCAAATTAGATAACAAAAATTAGCTGAGATAACTTCTGCAGCAAAAAAATTCAAAGTTCAGTTTATTAGCTCAATTTGTAACATTTAAACAAGACTACTCAGTCTGTGTGAATCTCAGGACAGAGAAACAAGAGCAAATGATTCACTGAGGTTTGCATTTCATTCAAAACATTTTTAAACTGTAAACATAGTTAAGGTGGTGTTTTTTTATTATTCTAGGCCAATAGGCCTTCTGTGATGCGATAACCAATAATTCATTAACGTTATTATAGTCTACTTTCTTGATTTCTTTTTAAATAGCCTACAGAGACACTTGGAGACACATGTGGACATTTATTTACTGCAAATCGCGGCCTTTCGCGCGGATATGACCATACACAAGCACACATAGCGCTTGCCCCACCATTTGAGAAGCACTGGGTTAAGTAGGGAAACAGCTGTACCAACAGGATTATACTCAAGAACTTTAATCGTACTTGTCAGCCATCTTCAAATATGATAAGAGATGCATGCCTTTTAAAAACACTAAAGTAGGCATCTGAATGAACTCTGTGAACACAGATTAAACTAATGGTTGAAGTCCAACCTAAATTAAATTCCAATTTGTGTGCCTGCAGCATACATATCTGCTCTGTGAACCACTTGTGTTCTGAACCCAAAAAGGAGAATTTTAGATTATTTGATTGCATGAGTGTGACCCCTAGTTTCCATTAATTCAACCCACCTACACAGATGACGACCTTGTTTTGATAAAGCCAATCAAATCTTGCATTAGGCAGGAACGCCAGCATTCTATCATAGGCAGAGGCAGAGCAGAAGGTCACACTGAGCCAGACACAATACAAGAGCCAAAAGACTGTGAGCAACAACCCACATTAGCTTTCCTGTCTTAGTGTTCTTCTTTACTCACTTAAAACATGAACATCCATGTTGTTCTGCACATTAGCTTGTTGAACGAGGGGAAAAGGTGCACTGCTAACATCACTTTGATGTGATTCCTAAGCTCTATAAAGGTGCGAACACACCAAACGCGTTGGGTGCGGTGGCGGTGTTGAAAAATCCTATTTTTGCATAGGGAACCATTGGTTTAGGCGCGATAATGCGTTGGCCGCGGTAAAGCGGCGCTTTGGGCGCGGTAGCCGCGTTACCAAAGCGTCACCGCACCATCGCACCACCGCGCGAGTTCAAAAAATGTAACTTTTAACGCTCCATCGCGTGACGTTTAGCCGCGTTGGCCAATCAGCGGTGAGCTTGACCCGACGTCACGGACATCGGCACGGTGGGAGGACAACACAGAGGCTGAGAAACACCGAGTAGGAGATGTATTTGCGGCTGGCTGGTGATATGAAGCCGCTCGGGGTTGGGTTAGAATACGTGGGGAAAGTGAGCCAGGAGAATGGGCTTCCTGGTTAATTCAGTGAATATGTGCGGCTGTGCTTTAGCCGATAAACCAAGTTAGCACCGGTCGGATAGCGTTAGTTAACTCACCCGGTTGTGTGCGGCCACCACCTCCATATAATGAACCCAAACATAACGGCTAAGTCCGGGGAACTTTCACAACGAGTACAGCGAAGCACCGGTGTTTATGCCTATATCTACGCCAGCCACGGTCCCGTCACAGCCAGGTAGGGTAATGTACGCTACTTGCCTTTATTTTCTACTGCCCTGCGCACAATGCTGCTGTAAATGTGTTTGGTATGGCGCTGCCTTGCTGTTTGTGTTCATTTCCGAGTGGCGTAAATCTGCAATGCTGTTTTAAGGCTATTTGTTCCGTTCAGTTGCTGTTTATTTGTCTTTTGGCACAATTGTTGGCCGTGTTGTTGTTGTTTTTGTGTGGACATGAACGCTGTTGTGTCGGGTCGGGTCTGATCGCAGCCATGGTTGATTAGGGGAATAAATATATCGGGGGGAGACTAGCTGCATAGCTTTGGGCGCGTTGAACCATTTTTTGACACAAAATGACCAAGCGCCAGATCAGGTGCGTTGGGCGCTTTGGCCACTGCACCCAACGCGTTTGGTGTGTTCGCACCTTAACACTGACAATATGCCGTATTGCCATGACATGTATGCTACCGAACATGTTATTTGACTAAATCTACTTCTGTACAGTATAATCTGGTTATTGGTAAGCCACTGCCAGCATTAAACACTTCACCATAGTACAGATATTTATATTTTGACACATTTGTTTGCTCGTACTTTATTGCTTATTCAATAACCTTTTGACTTCATACTGTATAATGTTAAGAAACAACAACAAAAACACAGTGGATTTAACTTAAATTAGGTTTGCATTGCAGAACTGTTAACATTGAAGTCAATAATTGAAAACCTGATGTGTCACTGTACAGACGCCAAAGGGTACCTTTCGCTTGTCTATCAAAGAGTCCTGTGGGGTTTGACAAAATGTCGGTATTGTACATTCTGAGAATGAGAATTGGTTGGAGAGGTGAAAACTTGTATTTGAGGCAGCAACCAATAGTGCAATTTGCCCTTTGTTCTGTCAGAAATAAAGCACCACCTGCTGAAACAAGAAAAGTGTTTCACCAGGCATATGCCAAAGGCAACAGTCAAAAAATAATTGTGCAGCCACAGGAAATATTATATTCTGTCAGGTGAAAGCCAGAATGTAGCTCTGTTAAAACAATACGAACACCAATGCATTGTTACTTTGTAGAATATGGGAACAAAAACACATCATTTTCATGGTCAAGTCTTATGAGTGGGTTGAGATTCAAAGCACATTTTATTTATACAGGTAAATCCCATTGAGACCGAAGACCTGTTTTCCTTTCCCACGTTACCATTCACACACACATTCATACACCGATAGCAGGCTAACTATCAACATTCACACGAGGCAAGGTGGGTGGGTGAAGCGTCTTGCCCAAGGACACAACAACCATGACACAGGTGGCAGGGCGGGGATCGAACCTCCAACCCTTTGATCATCAGCCGACCCGCTCTACCAACTGAGCCACAGTCGCCACTAAGAGCAGTCTAAATGGGCCATTCAGCCTTTATTCTGTACTACACAGAACTTTACTTATTTGAAACCACATTGTCATACAGTGTGTGAAACTGTCAAAATAAAACTTAAGTAAGTCAGCCTTCAGGGTAAATGGTAAATGGTAAATGGACTTGACTTATATAGCGCTTTCTAGCCGATTTTCTCAGCCCCAAAGCGCTTTACATATCTTACCACATTCACCCATTCATACACACACTCATACACCGATGGTAGAAGCTGCCATGCAAGGCGCTCTCTGAACCATCGGGAGCAATTTGGTGTTAATTGGGTGTTAAATAGTTACCCCATCTGTCTTTATGTAAGTGAAATTTACACACCGACCGAGTGCATCTCCCATGGCTTCCCTTGGTATTAATACAAATCCTGGCCTTGAAGGCAAAGGGAGAGCAGAAAGGGCCAGACATAAACTGAGAGCCAGAATAGGGAAAAACAGCAAGAGCAGCATTCTTTCAAGGTGAGCGACACAGACAGCCACAGACAGACAGACCCTGGCCATGGACCCTGAGAGTTAATGAAGCAGTCCTTCCCTAATATCTCTGCCCACTACAGCACATGTAACAGACGGCCAGACAATCCTCATCTCCTCTCCTCTCCTCTTAGTCCTTCCCGTTTGCCCTGAAAAACTAATCCTGCTCACAACTCATCCCTCACAAATGCAAACTGTAAACTACACCTGCCTCAGCTCCGTACAAACAAATAAATCTGCCCTTGTTTCCTGGTAATAAAGAACTTCTGATAAAGCAAGAGAGCAGCAGAGAGAAGGATAGAGTGAGTGGGGAAAAGGGGTGGTGGTGGCAGGCTCCTAAGTATTAACTGCAGCGCCAAAGAAACAGATTTATTAAGGGAGTAAAAAAAAAAGGATGTGACTAATGAGCTGGATAAAAGATTCATGGTGCTGATGCCACATGGTATAATAGTCATGATGAGTGCATTTCAGACAAACGTCCAATGCAAATGCAAAAAAACATGAGAAATTCAGAGTCAGACAAAAATAATGGGACAGTGGCAGATATCTAGGATACTGCAGCAAACCCCTCCAATACCACACCACGGACACTATCAGCAAACTCATCAGATTAAGAGAAATGTACTACTGTCAGATCCAAGTAAAGTGGTTCAGATTGCAATCAAACAGACTTAAATTGAAGCACAGAGTAAAAAGTACTTTTTTGTAAATATACCGGGCAAGAGACCCGCCAGTCGGAGTGCCACAATAATTTTTGCTAAAGCAATTATTATGTGCTTAAATGATTGCCTAATTTAAGCACCCCTAAATCAAATGCAATAAAGACCAATAATGATAAATTGGTCTGGTCTATTGGAAGCTGTTCAATTCGGTTAGATGTGGTTTAGGATTACAAATTGTGGTCATCTCCCTTTATTGCTGGTTAACTACCTAGCTGCATCCATGAAAAACAGCTGCAGAAAAAAACGGTTGTTCTCTACTCATTTGACTCTGGTAAAACAAAGACTTTCAACGCCAACATGAAAACAGCTAACATCAACACAATGTCAAGTTGAATACACAACATGAAAAAAAGAAAAATCCAGTGTATTTAATAGCTAACTGTGTGTAGGTTCTAGTTTAGAGCTTTAAATCTTTGTTTCGCTTCCTACAATATGAATTAATCAACCTGAACTCTTACATAGTTGGCATGATGGTTAAATGCAACACTTTTTGTTTACTATAGTTTTTTTTTTTTTTTTTAAGTAAAGCAATTTCATAGATTTTCCGTGTTTGCACATCCAAATGATGGTGTATGTGTTTTGGAATATTCTTTCTATAAAAACAGTGCATTGCTAAATGCAGTGTTTTGTCTTTCTGCCAATTTGCTTTGGGCCTTGCTTTGTTCCTGGTGTGCTAAATTCCCCCTACACCATACAGAAAAAGGTTAAATGGCACTCACAATTCTAGGTCTGCTAAACTGAGGTGCCAGAAATGTTGGAGACTCCCTACAGCTATACACAAGCTGTTCAAGTTATGAGAGTGTCTGAGACAAGTGGATATTGCCTTACCACTGCTCTTCCCCTGTGGAATACTGGGTTTCTGCAGTGCCTCACAAATAGTGTCAAATAACATTTCCGCTAATATAAATATTTTTACGAAATTCGAACAGTTGTCACGTCTAATTTCTCTTTGTTCCAACAGACCTGATGAATTGCCTTTCTTGTGACATGACAGAATTCTCCCATGACCATATCTGATCCAGTTTGTATCGTCTTTCACACTTATGCACCCGACAGCGAGGGGGGCTTTGTTGTGTTGTGTTTGATTTAAGTCTACACAGGCATACTCACATGTCCATCTGTTGGCACAGGTTTTTCAAAGAAAAGCTTTGATTTGATCCCCAAACCCTGTTAACCTATTCCCAATACATGCTTGTATAACAATGTACAAGTCTGTTTTTATCACAATCAAGCAGGCACGAAACAGATATTATGCATCTTGGTTGCTGTAGAGATATATGAAGTAAAGTAATAAGGAGGTAACATAACTACTTCTAGGATTGGTAGGGCCCTTGCCCAAACTACCCGGAGTATTTACATAACATATGTGAATGGGTAGATCCACACATTATCCGAATCAGATTCTCTGGATATTGTCCAGAGTGCATGTGTGAAAGGAGCCAAAGACAGGAGAAAAACCGTATTGATTTGGTAGTTGCTTATTCACAGCTTAGTACCTGAACAGAAGGCCTACACGTTTATTAAGCTCAATTTCTATTCCACCCCTGGCTAAATCGCATCCCATGGCGCAACGCCTGTCTGTCATTTCCCACCCAACACACCAGAGATCAATCTTCAATGCGGCTAATGTCAGACAGGGAGTGCAGGAAGAGAGGAGAGGGAGAGAGAGTCGCTGAGACGGAGATGACAGCAGAAGAGAGACAAAGGCGAGAGGGAAATCGACAGTGATATTCTTGGACTGGACGTGAGGCGTTAAGTATTAGAGGCTGGGGGGAGGAGGAAAATGTCACGGCCAATCTCTAATGAAGGGCCTTCCGGGAACTATAGTTAGATAAATTATTTAAAGGCTTTCATTTAAAAATGTCCAAAAAACTGTGCTGCGATGATTTGCGCAGGGGCTGGGGAAAGGTCAGCTGTGTGTTGGGAGTGCTTCATTAACCTCCCACCACCTCCCTACCTCAATTATTTCTGTCAAAGAGCACCTGGGTGAGGGGGAGGGGGGGTGGAGAGAGATAGGGAGAGAGCGTGGCTTGCTGTGGTAGCTGATACCACTCTGCTGCTGTGGCTGCCGCTCAGGAAAGAGAGCTGCCGGGGCTTCAACCATGTTTAGTTGGGCTTATCTTAGAACCTGGTGGCGGTCCATTCCAGGTGGAATGTTTGGGCGACTTCAGTGTTGTAAAATCCCCAGATATGTGCAGGGTAAAGGCTGGATGAACAAGTATGTGTGTGTGTGTGTGTGTGTGTGTGTGTGTGTGTGTGTGTGTGTGTGTGTGTGTGTGTGTGTGTGTGTGTGTGTGTGTGTGTGTGTGTGTGTGTGTGAGAGAGAGAGAAAATAAACGGGTAGGGTGGGAAGCTGGCTGGTTCACAGGCCTAGGGAGTGTTACATGCTTTGATCTTGCAAAATGTTTTCTACAATCGTGGAACTAACAGAGCTGCAAGCAAGTCTGATTGCTCAGACACGTGGATGTATTCGCGCAGGCAGACGCACACATACATACACACACACACACACACACACACACACACACACACACACACACACACAGACTTAGTTACTTTTTTTTATTGATGCCCTCAACCATGTACAGCAGCAGGTCAAAACTTTTTCTTCTTTCACTCTCTGTTCGTCCATGAAACAACAAGTCACACATGTCCTTTCAGAGTGAGGTAAGATGTATATTTTAAGTACATGCTTGTTTCAGTTTCAGCTCAGAATAAGCACAGAGCTACAGCAAAACTTAAAGTCCTACTTCACCGATGGCAATATGAAGGTGTAATGAACTCAGAGATCTTATGTAGTATAACTGTGCACAAATGTTAGAAATCGGTTGATCCTAGCCTGAGAAAAGGCAGAAAGAGTGTTTTATGGTCTCACTGTCTAACCCTACATTTTCCCATGTGTAACATCACCCATGGTAAAATGTAGGGTTAGGATTACCAGGACAGCTGGGCCAAGGGAAGACTGAGGAAAGACTGAGGGAATCAAAACCTCATTCATTATATTACAATAGTGATTTTATAATGATAGAACGCCGGTTCCATATGGGTGAAGTATTCCTTTAAGTTGTATGGAAAACATTTGTATTAATGGTTATGGAAAAACCATGACTAGTAATAAAATGGACACACACAAACTGCTCCTTTGTTGACTTATTATAATACATAATAATAAACAGAAGCATAATTTGCATGAGTTTTCTATCACATGTAAAAGTTTTAAGAATAACCACTGAATTGCCTCAGGTCTGTCAAATCCTCACTCAGGTTTATTCATATCAGCATTAATTACAACAAAATACCGGACCAAAGTCAGTTAAATTGTGTGGAATCCCAGCAATCACTGGATTAACTCGCAGAGTTTAAGTAAATGAAAGCAGTTCTTTTGCAACGTGCATGAAAGAAATTGAATCCTTCCAAATGTTCCCAAGGCAGGAATACTTCTTAAACTCTCCCTTTCTCTTTTTGCTCTTTTTCGATCTCGTGGCTCTGATCCCCGTCCCAGAGAGGCAAAAGCAGACTAATTGTCAAGCTCTTCCTCTAACGCGCCCCACACACATCCTACCTCTACTGCGCGTCTACCTCGCGTCTGCGTCTGACTTTTGGTCACAGACTGTGAAATCAACGTAGAGCGAGCACACATCCAACCTCAGACGCACTGCTGAGGCGCGTCGGAGGCACGTCTGCAGCGCCGCTCCCCTTCACCTCAGGAGGCTCGCCTATTTTTTTCTGAGAGCAGCGCGTCTCTCTCGCGTCTCTGTGCTTTAACTGATAGAGAAATACTCTGTTGACAGTCATACCAGCAGCATTCACTCTAGTTACACGTTTACCCGGTGTGTTTATTTCAAAATAAAACATCCCTCAGTCGTATACGCGAATAATCCCTTTATTTCACGATTTAATTGTGCAATCAAAATCCGAGGGATTTAAAACCTAATTTTCAATTAGTTCTGGCATTTCATTTTTGGATAAATGACACATATAGAGATCCAATATAGTGAAGAAATAAAAAAGATCATGATGAGCGCAACAGTTTTCCGTTGCTCTATCTGTGTCTACGGCCTTCTTCTTCCCCGACCACACCCCCCTCTATCTCTCCCGTATAAATCAGTAAAGTGATTTTTGAAATACTCAGCTGAGAGTCATATTGACTTCATACTGGCAGCTTTCGCTGTAGTTTCACCATTTCCTGGTGTGTCCCCTTCAAAATAAAACTTATAAACCAACAAGCGAAAATATGGCAAAAAAAAAGAAAAAAAATGGCAATGGGGCGCACGGATTACTGTCCAGACTCAATATAAATCATATGCATCATAGATGACATGAAAGAACTTCATTTTTAATGGGAATTATCTATGAAAACTCTATGTAGAAAGATAGGGCTTTTAGAAGCAGCGCTGCAGCAGCAGCTGCTGAGACGTTGCATGTGTGTCCGAGAAAAGTCCGAGAGAGGCAGCAGTAAGGTGAAGCGACGCGCTCCAGAGGTAGACGCAGGATGTGTGTGGGGCGCGTAATGCCTGATTTCTTGGTTAGGGGGCAGCTGTCGACTCCCCCGAAGAATGTAGCGAAGGAGAAAGTACAATAGTGAAAGAAAAAGAGCGGAAGAGGAAAAAAAGTGAAGTAGATTGCAAAGGAATCCGATCTGGTGTTTCAGTATTGTTGTTGTTTCAGTATCGTTGTTGTTCATTCTTGAGTTTTTTTTTTAATATGTGTCTTAATCAAGCCTATTCAGCTGCTAAGTGTCAGGCTGTCTTCTACATAAGAGCCTTAATATAGGCTGCTACATCAAAGAGGTGACTAATCAGGCTGACGGAGAGAGGTGTCACAGAGTGTCAATCCTTCAGGGTCGCTGCTTGTCTCTCGGGGAGCCCACTCCATCAGCTTTGACCTCAAATAACCCGGCACACACACACGTAGGTATAGACATGCACATGTTCACCCATACTTACCCCGACATGTGTTTGCACCATGTGCAGCTACATAAACATACTGTAAATGTGTCTTTTTACACTAACCCAGCAATACATATCTCATAGGGAATCAATATGAAAGATGACCTCGCCTCAAAGATATGCCTCTGTTGAGGAGGGCTGGTGAAAAGGTTACAAAAAATGGAAACTCATCTTGATGTATTTGGGTCAATTTCACATCCATGGCCGTTGCTCGGTCAGGCCTATTTCTAGCAGATGCGGTGGCGGTAATTAATGGGTGATAACGTACAAATTTAATTGGCTGTAATCTATCCGATGAAGGTAGGAATCTCCATTATTTTGTGGAGGAAGGCCCGCTGGGAGGGCCCGCTTAATCTAGCCTCATCTGTAATACTGCAGGCAGACAGCATAGCGCGGACCATATATCAGGATAACAATGCTGCAACCCTGTGACGCCAAACAATTAAAGCACACGGCACATTTAAGACAATGTTAATACACATCATTCATTATGAGCATGACTGCATCTTCCTGTATTGTATGTCAATGCAACAAGACAGGATAGAAAACTGCCTGGTACTTAACATATAAATCTATAAATCAGTTCAGGCAAGCAATGCGCTTTGTGTAGTCATGGCTGCTTGGTTCCGCCCGAGAGCTCACTATACAATCTAGATCCTCCACATGATAGAGAAATGCAGTCTGCCAAACTCTCCTCCCCGAAGAGGGGCCAACACTTGCATTTGCATTGAAATGAACTGTCTGAGACGTGCATGTGTGTGTGTGTGTGTGTGTGTGTGTGTGTGTGTGTGTGTGTGTGTGTGTGTGTGTGTGTGTGTGTGTGTGTGTGTGTGTGTGTGTGTGTGTGTGTATGTGTGTGTGTGTGTGTATAGTAACAACTTCTTGCACTTGTGTGTTTTGTCAAGGGGGCGTTGTGGGTCGACCTGCATGGATCACTAGTGATGGGGTGACTCCTCAATCTCAGCAGCCGCTCTCCAGCCTCAGGGGGACCTGTGTATTTGGCTTTAGTTACACATAGTGTATGTTTTCTCTCCTTTCCTAGAGCTGCTGCAGTGCTTGCTTATACCCAGGATGGTTTACAGTTCAAGCAGATACAAAGCCACTGTAAATTAAAAATGATTTGTATAAATCTGTTTGAGAATTATAGAATCAATTTGATAAGTGTGTTGTGTTGTGTGTGTGTGTTGTGTAGTGGGCAAAATTCATTTCAGCTGTGTTGTGAATCAGAGAGACACAATCCCCTGTTCTGCAAAACGCATGTCATGCCTCCTACCCTTGTTAAGGTGGAACGTAGTATTTGGAAACCAATAAAACAACAGAAACACTCATGTGTGGTCATATTCTGATTGGAGAACATATTTCACCTCCATCACTTTTATAGACCATTAGATCCAAGCTTGTTAGAAGGTCTAGTTCACTGGAGCAAAACCCTTTGTGAGGTGTAGACAAACAAGCCTTTGGTGTAAGCCTGTACCTTATACCTGTAGCGTTGCGCAGGCCAACCTAAATCTTGTAAGCTCCGATTTTGCTACAACATTAGTTTGGAGAACATCAAACAGCAGTCGATAGAGTGTAGCAGAAAATCAGCTATGGTTCATGGTTTGGATAATACCCATAACAAATCTAAACTGACAAAGCCATTCTTCAAATAAAATGTCTATTGAATGCTTACAGTTTACACTGGGGCTAAGTACAATATCACTCTCTTGTTTACTCATTCACTTTACCCTTCTGAATCAATAGTTGACTTTATAGTGACACTTATTAATCTTCATCATTTTGGACCATCCCTGGCAGGTCTAGAGTCTATAATTCATACATCTATCAAATGCAAATAATTAACTTCCAAAGCATACAACCTCAGCAGTAGTGAAATAATTATTCTTAATGTTATTTAAATGTCTATGAACATTTTTCTTCTAATGATTAAAATTGCCTGTAACAGCAAGCGAAAACAATACTATTTTGATACAGTTTTTATCAATGCCTTTACTGAGGTCCAATTTTTCCCAGGAATTTAGAAGATAAATGATAAATAAATTGTTGCAAATGAATGGCCAAATGCATTAATCAACAAATTGTATCTGATGAACATACTGTTTGGGAGTTTAATCTTTAATAAAGCCTCATATGTTTTAAGCTCTTATATATATTTTCATTTTTTTTTAAACGTAATTAGTAAAGTTACTAGTAGCTGTCCAGTTATTGCAGTGGAGAAAACAATCTGATGTAATATGAAACAATATTTGCCTCTAAAACGTTGTGGAGTAAAAGCATAAAAGCATGAAAGAAACAACCTCAAAAAATCAGTATAGTATAATACTAGTCTTTACTCAAGTAAAGGACTTAGTACATCACTGAGCTTAAATAATGGGGGATTTGTGGACTGTACACCTACACATTATGCTGCAAATAGCATTCATTTTATCATCAATCTTTGAAAACTGGATTAATTAAAAATCCAATGGAAAATGGACCCAGAAAACAGAACAAGCATGACTCCTTCCACCATAATTATATTGGACAGGCAGAGTTCCATTAACAAAAGAGCATTTTTAACTTTACGTCAAAATCTGTATTGTAGCAGAAGCATAGTTTGATCTTCATTGTCTACTGTGATTTGAACTATTGCCATGTCTCTCAAATTGTCTTTGCTTGGTTACATTTCCAATTACCTTTCCACAAACACAGAACCACTGAACGCTGTTGAAAGACAAAGCTTAGAGAAATCTTATGAACAGAGCAGTTTGATGCCACAGGCTAACAAACTAATCAGCTATGTGTTAGACTTAGGGCTCAGTGTAGCAGCACTTAAATCTCAGGTAACATTTTCATTGACACAAAGAGATGCGTGTGGTCTGTGTGTTGTTCTAGGACGTGTTTGTGTGTATCGTGACAACACGATTCTATGTGCCACATTGTTGTTGCTATGCAGAAGTGTGCAGACACCTTTGGTATCGCAATTCGGAGGTCTTTTTAGTGTGGTAGCTGAGCCCGGCCTGATGTTTAGATTGAAAGGCACATTTTTGACCACTCCATTATTCTGTCTGATTGATTGCTTGTTAACTATTTTCTGAGGGAGGTTTAGATTTTTACCTGAACAGACTCTACTGTCTGTCTACATGTCTGGCTCTTTTGAAGTCATTTTCAATCAACACAGAGGCCGCAAGTTTTAAAGTAGTGTATAGTAACTTTACAGAGAATGGCACTTGCATGACTAAGATTCCTGTGTCTAACTGTTACTGTGTTAACTGTTAAGTCCTGTCCATTAATCGCTTCAGTTGACTCTCCAACCTGGAAAAAACAGCCATTTGCCAGAGTGACACCAGATCTATTTTAATCGCTCGACAAAATTTGAGATGTGGGTGGTGATTCAGATGTTTGAAGGCAGGCTAAGTTGAGCCTCCCTGTGCAAAGCATTATCTATGGATCACCGCACGTCTCCACTGAGTGCTCTTTATAGGTAATCAATAGGCAAGCTGGCTCATGATGGCTCTCACTCATTACAACTCTTTAATAAAAGCCCACCCTGCGGTGACTGATGCTCTGGGTAGTATAAACACACACACACACACACACACACACACAGCCATATTGGAAACCAACTATCACACACATGGAAAATAAATAAATAAATGCAATAAAATGCAAACTCACAAACATGAATCAAGCATTGCATTGTTTACTAGCAGGCAGCTCAATCCCTATCATTTATAGCCGTTGCTACAGAACTTCTCATTTATAACCAGTAAATCATTCTTAGATGTCCTGTTGGTGAGGTCTTTTAAAGTATCTCTGACTTATTCAATATGCGCATCAGCTTCTATGTGGGGCGCTGTAGATAAAAAATATCAGCAGACTCTGAAGTCCTAAGGTGACACACGCACACTCTTAAATGCTCCAATCAATGTTCTGCAACAACTTGAATTCATCAGAAGCTAAAGTAGAATTCTCAAGTCGAGAGCATCTGTCACGGGGTCAAGAGAGTTGAAGTCCAAATTACAAGGTCCTTCAGCAACTCAAGGTTTCCTCTCCAATTTCACTCCTCAAGCTGGAGGTGTGTATCCTCAGAGCAGTTTCACAATCACTCCAATAGCAGCTGTCACAGCTCCATCTCTCCGAATGTATGGAGTCAGGTGTCGAAAGCCTTCTTTTCTATATTTTCCCAGTGAGGGGAAGGCCCTCACCCAAGGATACAGGGTCAGTTTGTCACATGTGCAGGGGCACAGATGTTGGGTTGCACCAGTCAGTTTTCCATGGACCACCCCCGCCAGCTTGCCGTCATGTGTCAGGGGTGAAAACAGAGACGTAAATAGATAGCAAGGAACTCTGCTTCAACTGTCACATACCTCAGTACTCAACATGTTTTCAATCCATCTTAAATTACACTATAGCATCTGCTTCAATGTGGCAAACAAAACACACACACACACAGACACACACACACACACACACACACACACACACACACACACACACACACACACACACACCGTTCCCTACAGAACGAAGTGGACATTCAACATATCATATGATTTTTCTGCGGGCCAATTGAAACAACACAAGTCTCCACACGTTATAATTATAAACATTCCTAAGTTGTAGACCTAACTTACACTCCATTAGCACATTGATAGAGGAATCTGACATATAATCATCCACCCTGCTTCAACAGTTGTGCAAGAGCAAACATTACAGACTGCTAAAGATTAACAACAGAGAATCTTGTACCTCACGGTACAGAAACCAGAGACTGTGCGTGGTTATGATCTAAGCATCCTTAAGGTGCCAGTACCGGAGGAGAAGATGACCTTTCTGCCCAGAATAGCAGGGCCAAGGGGTACGAAAGCTGTGATGACAAACACACAGGAGAGATTGTGACCCCGAGGGGGACAACACTCCTGCTCAAATTCTGAGCTCCGATACTTGCACACACGCCACCATCGACGTATGCAATGCGTAATGAAGTCCCTGATCATAAGTATTTCTCTAAAATATTACATTTAAATAACTAAATGATCAACAATATCTATTAAATGTATAAAACAATAACAACCATGAATCATTTATTTAAGGAATAGCTTAACATTTTGGCAAATGCGTTTATTCACTTTCTTGCCAAAGGTTAGACGAGAGAAACTATACCACACTGTCATGTCTTTACGCTAAATCTGAAGCTAAAGATGGCAGCTGATTAGCTTAGATTAGCACAAAGGCTAATAACATATATATTATCAAGTTGGGTTTGTCCAAAGGAAACCAAACCAGCACCTTTTAGACTAACTATTTAATAAGTTGAAATCGGTACAAAAATCAAAGTTCAAAAATGACACATTGTGTTTTTAAGGGCGTTCATGTACCGGCTTACTTTTTGACTTGACGCAGGGCCTTCCTTGAGTGTTCACCATGATCTTTCCAGGCAACACGTCGAGACTCCAGGAGGAGACTGGAGACGTACATGATATTAGCTTTTATAACTGAGCCACCACCACTGCTTCAAACTATTCAGAAGAGCTAAGAGAAAACAAAACTCTTCTGACTTTGATTAGAACCCAACAGAAAATCTGTGGTTCTCCGGGCCTTCAATCCAAGCACACGGATATGGCAATCCTACTGGAACACATCCACACACACACAAAGTCACCCACTTGCCAGCGCCCTACACATCATCCTGAGTGACAAGCATATCGACCGCCAACAGAACTCTGATACACACCGAACACTCAAAAGAGAGAGTGTCTCATATTTCAGCCTTTGTGTTTCATTCGGAGAGAAACAGCTGGAAAAAATATGTGTCTGTGTTGGTCTGCATTCCTGATGGTGTCTGCAGGCGGCCACACAGTTGTATTGTTACTATTGCAAACAATGAAGGTAAGAAAAGATGACATCTGATCCACAAAGCGTCTATATGGGACAGATTCTACAGTACACTAGACAGCAGCATGCCATCATTGCAGCTCTCTTCTGAGCACAGAACTGAGATTTCAGCATGTTTGACAAGGCCACTTAGGGAGAAGGGGTAGAAGAAAACCTAAATCTTTCAAGCGCCCATCGCTTCATGCCATTTCCTCTGCTGCCTCTGTGCGTTAAGAGATGGGTTGAGAGGGACATGGAGCATATGAGGGAGAGAGAGAGAGACAAGGTGGGATAGTGAGTGAAAGTCCTGTGTGGGCCTCTCCAGACCCACCCTGACTAAATATTTGATGGGAGGAGGTGGTGGAGAGGAGCTGAGGTGAGGGCAGGAGAATCGTAGGGTGCATCTCCCTTTGGTAGTGTGTTAAAGTGTCCCTGGTATGCAAGGGGGGGCTGGGGGAATCAGGACAGTACATAAGTTGCCAAAGTCCGCCATGGTGAATTATTCATCTCCACCGGGGTCAAGAGTATAACAGCGGTGGTGGGTGGCTCGCAGTATAGAGAACAAAGAGGCCAGGGCTTTTAGCACATTAGGCCACACGGAAGAAAAGACGGAGAACCAATGCATGGCTCCTTCGGTTATGTAGGAGAGGGAACAAAAAGAGGTGAAGGTAGAAATAATAAAAAAGGAAAAGAAAATAGAAAGAGAGTAGGAGTGAGAGGGATGATGAGAGATGATGTAAAAATCTCAGTTGTTATTGAAGGTTAGATAGAATTACTTATGTGGCTCTTGTTGCGGGAAGTCATTGTCATGCCTTGCCAAAATATAACAAGGAAAAATTGGGACAAAAAAAAATGCACAAAATACCAGATAAGGCGTTGACATCCTTGACCTAACAGTGTTCTTCTGTTTGTGTTATCATGAACATTTGTATTCTTGTGTGTGAGATTGGCTATATTGAAATGTTTTTTTTAGATGTTGAAAACAGACACAAGCAAAGAAAGCAACTGCGATCAAATGAAAAAAAAAGGTCTGTCAGGATTTACTGTGGTTTCCAGTTAATGTATTGAACTTACTTTCAATAGAATAGCTTGTTAATTAGACGCTTGAAAAATGTATTTTGCTACTTACATTTAGATCTTTTGTACAGATTTGGAATGAATGAAATGGGATTAACCTAGCTCTTTATATATTTGTTTATAATGAATTTAAAACGTTTTCAAAAACACTGTGACAATATAATCTAGCATTCATCAAACTTCAAATGCGGAGCTGCAGATGTAATGGCATGTTATGCACAAGGATTTGAGGTCAATAGCAACATGAGAGCCTTGAGAAATGCCAATCAACAACGTATAGAATATGATCTCATGCAGACCATAGCAGGCATACTCTACATACCACATGGTGATGCGAAGCAAACATATTGATGTTTATATCCCCTCTGTTTGTGTGTGTGTGTGTGTGTGTGTGTGTGTGTGTGTGTGTGTGTGTGTGTGTGTGTGTGTGTGTGTGTGTGCGTGTGTGTGTGTGTGTGTGTGTGTGTGTGTGTGTGCGTGTGTGTGTGTGTGTGTGTGTGTGTGTGTGTGTGTGTGTGTGTGTGTGTGTGTACCACTGCATGCATGCATGTGTGACAGAACAAATCCTCAGGGTAAATAAGACAGTACTGTGGGAATTTTCTCAATGTTTGCACAGCAGTGACACACACACACACACACACACACACACACACACACACACACACACACACACACACACACACACACTCCAGATAGTGGTCCTCTAAGCCTGGGCGACTGGTGTGGTACCAATATTGTTGACGGATGAAGCTGCAATGAATTAATTATGCAAACAATGTACAATGTGCATTCTAAATTATAATACAGGGCATTGCCAGAAGCCTATTTAAATATTAATCTCTTCTTATTAAATGAATTTTAACCATTAGCAAATGTTGGAGCACTGAAAAGCGTGAGGGCTTGAAGCATATTCTTTGCAGATAACAGACCATCAGCTGGCAGCTTGCATGCACAAACATTCTTAAGCTGCATTTGCTTGTCACTGGTTTTGAAGCTGAATGTAGTAGAATCCTGTCATACATTTTAGAAATTAATTATGTTTGTCTGTGATATTAAAATGGTAAATTTTGCGGCTCAAAGGTGACTTGGTTCTTGTCAAGATGTTTTTTATAAATGTGTTGATATATCTGACTGTTTTAGGTTGTAGCTTAAGGCCACCACCATTGATTCTACAAGTTTAGTAAAACTGAGCTGAGAATAACAATCAAAGATGCCATTAATTAGGCAAGAGAGAGAGCGATAACTTTAGGAGCAGGTGATAAGTGAGGTAAAGAAATCTCAATGTTAAGGCCCAATGAGAAACCACCCATTGGGCTTCTGGCTCTGCTGATTCATTGAATAGCTATTATCTACACACATTCCTAGCCAAAACGATGTCAAATATGCTGTTTCTCAAATAAAAATAAAAGGGATTAGAACCTAAAATATATTTCTAAATGTCTTTGCATTATGAATATTGTTTGTGATAGGGAACCAAAGCTTTACGGGCACATAAATACAAATAATACAACTATATAGGCAAACACTGAGACATTCTTGTGGGGAGGGAGGCACGTGAACAAGGGACTGTAAGAGACAATCAAAACTTTGTATTGCTTGTAGTTATCGTATGGTTCATTCAGGTTTATTTTGCTTGTGCTAGTTTAACTGTCATTATTTTAACTCAACGGCCTAAGTGCAGAAGTTTTTGTTTTTAGCAGGGAGCTTCAGGTGAATTATCACGTCCTTCTTGACTGCAGGAGGGCCATTTGATTTGCATGTACCCGGGAAAAAATTGGGATGTTTATATGGGATCTTCTGGCTCTCTGTCTGACTGTGCTAAAACACACTATATTTTCTGTGACCCTGTTCCACTTCTTATTAGTGGGTTGTCGAACATAACGTAATGTAACACCCACACACAAACCCTGTTACTTTGAGGCGAGGTGCTATGGCAGGGGTCCCCAAACTACGGCCCGCGGGCCAAATGCGGCCCGCAGCCCGCTTTTTATTGGCCCGCGGCCGATTTTAAAAAGATAATGTAATTTTTTTTTTTTTTTATATATATATATATTTTTTTTTTTGCATTTCTTAGTTAACCCACTAGTGCAGGGGTGTCAAACACTGATTGATTGGCCCGTGGCACATTTTAAAAATATAATGTAATATGGCGCTTTTAAATAATTTAAATGCACTCATTATATTACAGACAAATATGTCCCATAAAAGAAAATGAGCAACAAGCCCATCCCAGAGGACCCTGCATAATATTTTATTTTAAATTAATATTATTATGGAAAATCTATGCGTCCTTCTCCAATAGCTTCTAATTCATCTGACACAGTGTCTCCATTTTTTTTTCATACAAAATTCTTCAGATTTAGCCTCTTAATTTCCCTCTCAAAGTGCACCAAATTCATGCATTTCGCTTTAAAAACTTTAAAAAATCTCCCGGGGGGGCATACCCCCGGACCCCCCTAGGAGGGTCGGGACCTCGGCTGGATACTATTTTCACCCTGCTGGACATTGGACGCAAAGGCAGAAAATACTGGGTGTATCATTGGCATATAAACAAGAGGGGGAATGTGTCTGTTTAATGTGCAAGGAAAGTGTTGCCGTGAAGAAGGATTACAATTTACGAAGACACTATGAAACTAAACATCAGAGCAGCTACATGTCCTGATAAATGTGTTATTTTTGCAAAGTGGCCCGGCCCTTCGTAGATTTTTCTGTATGTGGCCCTCAGTGAAAAAAGTTTGGGGACCCCTGTGCTATGGACATTGTGCTCCTCCGATAAAGCCATGATGGGTTGAAAAAAGTAGAGCAAAGCAAGCCATGTGGTTTTATTTCACAGGTTAATTGGGTTTAAAAACTGAAAGGATAACGGCACCAAAAATAATCTTTGTGAAACACCCCTTTGGTTAAATATGCACACACTTGCACTTGTAGGCTGTACTGTATATGACCCTTCTTTTTCAGTAATTATTTTAGTCTGTATTTCTGCTTACAAAACACTAACCACTGATCCATGTTGCTGACCTGGATATTAGATAGGATTAGCCGTCAAGTCCGAGAGAGGTTCAGCAAAATGTTAATGCATGTATAACATGATAGGGATGAATAAATAGGAATGGGATGAATAAATTACTAGCTATAAACACAACTAATAAGGTTTTAGTACATCGCTGGCCCTTTGAAATGTTCTAGCGTGGCAAGTCCTTCAAGAAAACACCTTGCTTCCTTTCATTAAATAATGTGATCATTTTGTCTCTGGACTCAATAAATGATAAGAAAGTGGCAAGTTAAACAACACCAAATTAATAGTAGATTAGCAGTTAATCATTGTGAATCAGCCTTCTTTGTCAAATAATAGACATCACATTGTTGTGCTAAATTCTGGTTATACAATATTGTCTTCATCATATTTTGTGATGGCTAGGGGAATATGAGCCTAGTAGCCAGATGGAAACATTAGGGATGGAAGCCAGCTAAAAAACTGTTGTCTGGACCTGGGACAAGACTTGGCTGGGACAACCATATGGCCATTTGTGTGAGTTGGCATAGGGGGGGTTTGAGGGGATTTAGGGGGGTCTTGAGAAATAGTGTGCATTAGAATGTTAGACTAGGGGTTCAGTTACATCCATTAGAGATGGTGAGGACCGTGACTGTTGTTTGCTGGCATGCCTTTGTGAGAATGGAGGAGATAAGGTTACCTCTGTCATGGAAACGTGCAGAGAAAGGGGGGCAGGTCACTTAAGACACAGACAGACAGGAGACAGACCCCAAAAATGACAGGTGTGGAGACATTATGACTACCAATGTTAAGCTGAGGACTCACTTGACAATCTTAATGCCCACATCTGACAAGCAGGGGACTGTATCCTCCTGACACTGGTAATAAAAATCAATATTATTTCTATTGTTTATCATGATTGTACTTGCCTGGGACAACAACTTAAGGGAGACTGTAGAAAATACTATTTGTTATTTGTTTAGCCAAATGATGAACCCTATTTCACGTTCAAGCAGCGGGCCTGTTTGTTAAGGTGTGGCGGTTTATGAAAGCTGACAGGCAACCTGGCGCAGGGTGCAAAATAGTGATCCAAAGCGGGCTGGACAAATGTCTGTACACATACCAGTATTCTGTCGCTGGCGGCACACGGAGATGTCAAACACAATGATGTGGTGAGAGGCTGCAGGAGAGCTCTCTTGCTGGCTACTAGTAAGTCGTGGCATAGCACACACACACAGAAAGGCTCACCCAAGGACACATTGACACGCAAGAATACACATAATGACATCATTGCCGATCAAATGTCTGACTACACTCAAACAAAAAAGTGGTCGCATCAACCCGATTACCCACTCAGACCTGAAAGATCACCTGTCCTTAGAAAACACAGCCGAGGTTTGCGCTATTCATCTCACTCTATTGTCTAATTCCGTCAACTCGATAATTGTGTTACACGTGTCAGGCCCCCGGAGCCCGGACAATCCTGTGAATCGTTTCAAAGTGCCCCAAATTCATTAATTACCGAGTGTGTTAATCTCATTGAGATGGGAGGGAAGGGAGAGAGGAAAAGGACCCTCATAACTCATCCAATTAGGTAATTGAGTGCTACTTGGATTAGAGGGAAAGAAAGGGGGAGTCCGGTTGAGATTGAGGACTTCTGGTTCCATGGTAAAAAAAATAAATAAATTAAAAGCATAAATGGAAATGTATTAAACGGGAAGCATCTACAGTTCAACATTCCCTTTCTGTTACTGCTTCTGAAGGGGGGGGGGATAATGGAGCACTGAACTTTTAAGACATACTGTGGGATTGCCGCGTATGATTTAAGTATGACTAATAAAATCACCTTTGGAAGGTTAAAAAAGTCACAGTGCTGAGAGCCAAAGACAGACTTTCTATAAATGAATGTGTGTTTATAGAAATTCAAATCCAGATGAAAAAGCATATATGTTGTCGACGTTATAAGGACATTTTATAAACAGCAATGATGAAAATCACACAACATTTTTGACCAGTAGCAGGGACTTGGGGAGAGGTGAGAGAAGCCAAGAAAGCTCCGCTTGCCAATGCCAACCTTTGCACAGTGCAGCTATCGAAGGGGTACTTTGTTTAAGTAGCAATCTGCCTGTTCGAAGACACCAAATTCTATTTCATTTAAGCACACTGCCAACCTCAGGGCTCTGTGCCATTTAAAGAGAGGATCCAATAATTCCCCAAAGTGCCTCACATTGCAAAAGGCACCATATACAAATGAATGAACAAATCAACCCAAAAAGCAAGTTCTTGCTGAGGCACTCCTCTCAAGCAATTAGTAAGAAGTACATTATCTAATCTGGTGGAACAACAGAGGCACAAATAAGTTCCGGCAAGAGGAAGAAAAATGTCAATCACAGTATTCATGGTAAAAAGTTTGAGAGGGTCAGTTATAGACTAAGAATATTTTGTGTGTGTGTGTGTGTGTGTGTGTGTGTGTGTGTGTGTGTGTGTGTGTGTGTGTGTGTGTCTGTGTGTGTGTGTCTGTGTGAGTGTGTCTCTGTCTGTATGTGTGTGTATGTGTGTGTGTGTGTGTGTGTGTGTCAGTGTGTGTGTGTGTGCGTGTGTGCGTGCGTTTCGCTGAGCAGTCAGCCTGTCTGCCTGCCGAGCAGCCCAGATTATACATGAATCGGCTGCTTATCAGCTGACCTTTAAATTGGAGCCGCAGAGCGACTGCAAGCCCAGAGGGCTGACGCTCAAACCTGATTGGCTGCTTTGCCTCAGACCTGCTGACAATAGAAATTAACAGAGCCAGGTGGGCATATCCGCAGGCGGAAGAAGTATGTGAGTAGAGGGAGATGGGGGGAGGTGGACTGCATTAATATCAAAATATATTTCCACTATTTTCACCAACTGTCTTTTCCTAAGCTAAAGAAGAGAAGGAAAAAGTCATTATGTGCTGTGAAGCATGCTAACGGTGGAGCAGGTAAGAACAGTCAAGCTCGCTACTACCCGGATTTCATCTTTCACTCACTCATGCTATCTTTCCTTCCATCTCTTTCCATCTCTGACTTTCTCTCCTGTTTCTCCCAATCTCTCTGTATTTAAATAGCTGAGGGGTCTTGGCAGTCTGTGATTGCTTGATAGATAGATATCTCCCGTTGGAGAGGGGTACATGGAAGAGGAGATGGGGCTGAGGATGAGGTGTGTGTTCTGTCGTCCGCAGGGACAAGGAGCTGTGTGTGTCTGTGGAGGATGATGGATTACACAGGGGCCACGGGTTTATGTGTGTGTGTGTGTGTGTGTGTGTGTGTGTGTGTGTGTGTGTGTGTGTGTGTGAGGTACATGGTGATAGCATGGCAGTGAATTAATTGTTTTTATACCAAATGCAGCGGGGACAGGACATTAAATAAAGCAAATGTTTGCGAATGGGAATCCCCAGGAATGAAATTCTACATTATCTAGACGCGACAGAGCACTGTTCTGACAGTGAACGGGAGCATTATGTTGTACTGTGGACAAAAGCACAGGTGGCTGAGTACACTGGCATACGCTTGGCCTTCTGTCAGATTAAAAATGAGT
The DNA here is from genome assembly GCF_949987685.1 of Ammodytes marinus. NCBI lineage: Eukaryota > Metazoa > Chordata > Actinopteri > Uranoscopiformes > Ammodytidae > Ammodytes > Ammodytes marinus. The sequence goes on along the minus strand of NC_137219.1, from coordinate 11,427,236 downwards.
TGGGGGGGGGGGGGGGGGGGGGGTGCTTTGGATCTGATTTGCCTGTTTGCAATCATGATGTCAGTAACATGTACATGATCTCCATCCCACGGTTGGCCGATTGTCCTTGTCGATGTCCTTCTGTCAGGGAGGTGGGGAGGATTATGAGGTCAACCAGCTCTTCCTGTTTATTTTCATTCCAACGATCAGCGTAGGCTGTAACTGATCCAATGTATTCATGAAGACGTCCAGCATGAGCTGAGAGCGTGTATGTGTAGTGTGTGTGTGTGTGTGTGTTATGTGATACACAGATAAAGCAGGCCCACAGGGGAAGACAGAGTGGCCGGCCAGAGCACTGCATCTGTCACCAACACAAAAACCTCACCAGTCGCCCAAGTACACAAGACAGGGAGCCCCTATCGCAATCTCTGTGTGTGTGTGTGTGTGTGTGTGTGTGTGTGTGTGTGTGTGTGTGTGTGTGTGTGTGTGTGTGTGTGTGTGTGTGTGTGTGTGTGAGAGAGACAGAGTGTGTGTAGGCTCAGCAACAAATGTAGGTGAGACCTTATCATAGCTGGCCACATTCCTAGCAGGATGATAAAAGAGGCCAAATGAACCAGATCACTGCAGTATGTGAGAGCAATATTTGTGTGAGTGTGTGTGTGTGTGTGTGTGTGTGTGTGTGTGTGTGTGTGTGTGTGTGTGTGTGTGTGTATGTGTGTGTGCTTTCGTTTATCTATCACGGTGGGGACATTGACCTGAATACACACCAACACCATGGGGACCATGAAACACCATGGGGACAAAAACGTGGTCCCCACGGTGCGAACCCATCCACTTGATAGGAAATGACTTTCTGATATGGCTGGTGAAGTTTCCTGAAGGGACCCCAGGGGGCAGGATTTTAAGACTTTGTGTGTGCTCTACAGCAATCCCGTAGGCTGGGCCTGGTATTGCAGTGTGTGGGTAAAGTCCCCAGCAGGCTGTTTTTTTGGAAACTGTGTGTTGTTTAGAGCAATCCTGGTGGCCAAACCTGGTATTACAGTATATGAACTAAGTCCCCATCCGCACTGGTTTTTCAGTGTGTGAACTTTTCTATGTGACTGAGTGCCATTTTTGTCATAAGAATGTGTTTATTATCTTCTAATAGAATTGTTGTTACCTAATTATTACATTTTGGGCCTCTAATCTCATGAGAATTTAATAGAATTCGCATTTGTTTCATTTTGTACGCTCATTACAGTTCTCAGCTTTGTGCTTTGAAAAAAGTTCAACATTTGTGCATTTATATAATTATAGATCTTGTGGTTATCTTATGTTAATGGAATCATTTAGTGCTGTTTTCCAGTTTAGAAAGATAGATTTGCCATAGTTTTAACATTTTCCCACCAGTTAATAAAACATGTGACAATGTTGTGAATATCAGGGCTCCAGCTAAGCACTGAACGAGCCGGTAAATGCATTTTTTTAATGGACGGATTTTAGTGAACTACTAGAATCCGTTTATTGTATATTAAGCAAGAATAGCACTATTTACAACCCTGTCAATTCCCACTTCTTAGAATGTTCACTGACCATTTTAACACGTAAAATATAAAATAATATTCTGTACTTGTAGCATCCAGTGCTCAGCTGAATACTATAAACATCATAGGGTTCCGTATACTTATCAGTCTAAGGGCCTGTGTCCACCAAACACGCTTTTAAAAGGCGGAGTGCCTTTTTGCAATGGATTCTCTATGGCAGGACGCGCATGCAGTGCGCCTTTTTAAAAAGCACCCGCGGCGGTTTAACGCTCCCTGCGCCTTGCGCTTTTATGCGGAGCGCTCCGAGCACTTTTTGTTAAAAACAGTTGAACTTTTGAAGAAAAGTGCTGCTCAACCAGCCATTGGTGCACACACAGGGCGCGCTGAAAGCAGCGCACGGAGCGCTCCGCCTTTTAAAAGCGTGTTTGGTGGACACAGGCCCTAAGGGTGCACTCACACTGGGAAAGTCCGCAAGTTCACTTGCTTTGGTCCAGACCAAATATAATTGAGATTTTTTTTGTTTGGTGTGGGCCACTTTCATATTGCCCCTTTTGCAAGTGAACCAGCATTATGAAGCAAAACCACACGTGATCTGAGGTCATTCATTCATTGGACAGACATTCTGGGGTGGAGAGAAGCAGGAAGCACAAAGTGAAAACTGCGAAATATATCATTAATATAATATGGAGTTAAAAATTATAAAGAAATAGGCCTACATCTAGCCTAAATGAAGTAGAAAACATCAAATTATTGTTGTTTCATATGGTTATGATATGTAAGCCTATGTCAATGCACCGTAATGTGGCATGTAGGCTAGCCTACGATGTGAAACATAATTTTTTTACTGTATTTTTGCTGCTGGACGTGCGGCTCACAAGAAGAATAGGCTCAAGCTGACACACAGCTGATTTAGCTGTGTGTCAGTTGAGTGTCAGTTTGGCGCAGCTCAGCTCCATACTGACACGGGGGTTGTATTGACGGTCGTGTTAACATGGAAAGCAAAATAAAAACACGTATGTCATGCAAAGCGCAGCGTGAACCTGTTGGCACTGTGCGGGAGACACTCCCTTCTCCTTCACCTGATTGCTGAACACATCAGTCATTACTCCAGGTTACCAGTTAGTCCTACATGGGGCCATTTTTTAAAAAGACGACAGACCAGATTGGAGAACCAGGCATTTATTTTGGTGATGGTTTCTGTAAACACAATGAAGGCCAGCCTTGTTCCTTCCACTCCCTGGATGAACATACACATAATACACTAACAACAATAAAACCCCTTCTCCTGAAAAAATACTTGAAGAGGGCCCTTCCTGGGATTGATGAACAGGGAATTCCACCCAGACTAGAGATGATGATGAAAATCCAGGAAGGATATGGACGTCCTTAGGGAAGCTCTCCTATGGTGAGAGTCAAATAAAACGTTACAATTCACAACAATGCACAACACAAATTATGTCCTGGAATGATTCTCCATCAGTCATGATCCCAACACCACATTTAAAATGGTCTTCAGGCTAAAAAATACTACAAAGAGCACACTTACCGTGTCCTGGTCCCACATAAAGTAGGAGAGACTCTTGGAGATTTGGGTGACAAAGTAGAAAATCGAGATGAAGACCATAATGAGTGGAATAATCACCCTCCATGTCACCTGCCAGAAAATATTGGGCTTGTGGCCAATCATGAACTCAATGTCCTTGTTAAACCTGTTTGGAAACAATAAGAATGAGAGTTGACATGCTGGCTTAGTGTATGTAAAAACATCCATAAAATAATGCATTGTACTTTAAATATATAAAGCACTCTCTACTTTGTGATGAAGACAGACTTTAAGGAGGAAAACTCCATTCTGTTAATGTAGTCCAAAACCTTTCTTTTTGTTATTGCACAACATAAATAATAGCATTCGGGGAGGCAGCTGATATAACTATTGTACATAATCAAATATTTTGCATATTTTTACTAGGGCCCGACCGATATGCATTTTTGGGTGCCGATGCCGATTCTTTTTTTAAGAAATCCCATGAATATATATTTAAAAAAATACTTGTTTGAACCCTTAAATGTATATAAATACTTGTTACTGTTGATAGGTGTACAGGAGCTTTTTATTTATTGAAATATGCATCATTATTATCTTAAAAAAAATAAAGTGTTACAAATATGTCTAAAGTGAAATGACGCATTTTTAAACTCAGACATTAAGCACTTTATGGAACTGCACCCAACCCTCTGGAACTCCCTCCCTCCAAAGATCAGCATCTCAGATTAAATAAACCCATTCAAAAGTCAACTCAAAACTCACCTCCTTAAGAAAGCATAATTACACCTGACTCCACTCCAAACCTTATCTGTAATTTGTCTGTATTTTCTTTTCTTTTTCTATAAGTATGATTTTCTATATGTTTGATGTTAAGTGTCTTTGAATGACCTCCAATAAAGCACTATATAAATTCTATATAATAACTATAGTAATATCAACTACTATTAACAGTCAAGAGATGACCAATGACTCTGCTATTGGTGTCAGGGGGAACTGTCAAGTGTGAATGAATCCAATGTATTACAACACACCTGCTGCGGCTATAATGCTACCTCCGGTACCTATCTCACTCAACATGATTGCTTAAATAAAAAAATAATAAAAAAAGGCAAAAAATCGGCGGCCATTTTGCCGATTTTTCGGAGATGTGCTATAATCGGCCGATTAAATTGGACTCAGTATCTTTATCTCCTATGATAACTGACATATTATCTCTGTTCCAGGGTGAGAATGCCCTGCTTTGTTTGAACTGTGTTAAGACTCCGAACTAATCCGAACGCACCCCTGGCTCCATACTACACACACTGCTAGTAAGGAGAACGGTAGGTTAACAACGAGATAAGCGATTGTTATAGTGTTTTAAGTTGTGTTTTATTCAGTGTGGATGACATTATAACTGTCAGTTAGCGCCGTCACGTCAGTCAGCCGGAGCGCCTGTTTAGTGAAGTTTATTTTTCTTTCTCTCTCTGTTGTGTGAGAGTGCACGTTGGCGCAGTAACCACCTATCAATTCACGGTTGAAACGTGCTCTCCCTGAGTTTGTTTGCATCGCCCTTGTGAGTAAGTGCATGGAGTTTCTCGACGTCTATAAATTATAATTTATGCACGTTATTAAACGGCCGTAATTCGCCGGATGCAACAGCTGTTTAGCGTGTCATCACAAGCCGAATATTGCTATTGTTCTTTTCCTGGGATCTGTATGCTGCTGTGCATGTTAAAGAAGGAAATAAACATAGGATAAATCCTTACTCCTCCTCTCATCGTCTCATGCTTCATAGTCTGATGTTTTTGGCCTTAAGTGGTGTTTTAGCCGACACACCTGAAGTGAATCCAGTGATAGCAGATCAGCAAGGTACATTCAGCAGTTTCCTCTACTACTTTTGTTGAGAACAAAATACTTGAAGTGCAGGATAAACCTCTTGCTGTCTGTTGATGTGCAATAAATAGTGAAAGTTATGTAGCCTACAAGTAGCTCTACCTGTCTGTTCTACTCATTTCAACTGACTTGTGAAAACTGCTCAGAAAAATATTTTTTCTTTGACATAGGCCTATAGCAACTTTTTTTTTTACAGTAGGCTAAAGCAAATAGTTACTTTCCCTGGTAACTAGTTACTTCTATTATAAAGTAATTCAGTTACTAACTCAGTTACTTTTTGGAAAAAGTAGTAAGTAACTATAACTAATTACTTTTTTAAAGTATAGTTCCCAACACTGCCTATGACACCTTAGTGTCACATCAGTAGCTCATCAAAGTCTGTGTTGTAAGCGAGTTTAAGCGGAAAATGTTGATAATCGTTAATACACCACAAAGGGTAATATTATTAATTTAATTATTTATTAATTATGGATAACCTTACTTTACTGTACGTCTGGCTTAGCTAAAGAAAAGACAGACATGTTCATTAGCTGAAGTTAGCTTTAATTACCACATTTTCAGTTTGAAAAACATGCCTTCATGCTTCAGACAATTCATAGTAGGAAGACAGACTAATTTGTTCTCTTTATTCCTCAAACCACACAAAATTTTCCATGCAAATGGAAGCAAGAACATTTTAACAGTAGTTTGCAAAGGTGTTAGCCAAACTTATTGCATATCAAAACTAATATAGTCTTCTTACCTCAAAGGTGCATACTGCTCGTCTTCTCCTTCGGCAAACGTTTCAAAGCTTCTCTTCAAATCCAAACCAAATGCATGGCACCAATCAAAAGATCAAACTAACATTCTTGGTGCATTCAGTTGCACTGTTGGACAATGAAGTTGCATTCGAGGATTGCATTTCAGTCAAGAGAACTGTTTATCCCATCTCTAGTAAGAAATTACTCAGTGGTGGCAAAAACCTAACTATGACCGTTCAACTGTGTTAAAAGTAACCACATGCAAGTAATTTCATGTATTTGTAGGTTGCCAGACTCTGCAAACAGCATCATTTCAAAACACTTAAATACATCAGCTAAATCCATATATTTAGCTACACAAATCACGTTTCATTGTACCAACACTGGAGCCAGTGATCACTGTAGTGGAAAATGGCTCGCATTTGTCTTTTTAAATCAGTGTGTCATTGTCAATGTTAGCGGCTAACAATTAGCAGTTCTTTATTGACAATTCACGGTTAACATTATCAGCTAACAGCTGCACATTTCTGTTAACAAATCAAGCATCCTTAAACAGTCAGAGAACACAGGCCCCTCTGTCTTGCTCACACAGTATTACCAAAGTTATTCCTAACTTTTTTCACTGTCTTCCTGAGTTCTGAGCTCATCACTTGCTGTTGTTTCTGATTATCACAGTGTGAAGGGGGAACACGGTGCACAGCAGTTGATTTGCAGATACATTCTCAATTATAATTGAATTATTTCCAAAGTACTATAAGGTTTGGGTCAAATTATGATTAGGTTATCAGCTGTACTAGAAAACCCCACTAGTGTTCTGCACAAATGCTATACATAGTGACCAATAAGTGGATTTTTTCCTGTTTAATTCTACAATAGGCAATCTTTATACTGTAACTATAACTTTATACTGAGCCCTAGCCTACCTTATGCCTCGTTTCCACCGAGTAGAGCGGGTCGGGTCGGAGTGGGTTGGTATGTGTATTTTGGCTTTCCATTTGCCAAAAGTTGGGTAGGGTACGGATATTAGGGCCGCCTGAAAGGGTGCCGACAAGGCGGAGGTACAAATGCCATGCGTTTATTGGTTGAAATAATAATTTCCACAGTGTAGTCACCTCGGTAAGAGTGAAGAGAGTCTTGTGCTTTGGCGAAAAATGTGAGCGCAGCACTGTTTACTGTGTGGTGTTTTTCCTCGTTGTTAAATTAATCCGTGGGCTACACTCACAGACCTATAAAGGCTACACTGTGTCTCACTCATAGATAGTAGGCCTATATAAAACTTCTACGATGTCACGTTTCTGCCGCAGCCAGCGCTGTTCGGTCACTGTCACTATTGGTTGCACCGGGCCTTCTCTGTACATTTAGGCCTATCGTCATAATACGCTCACAAAACGGGGGAATAAATAAAGAAGCGGCTGGTTTGACCGAGCAAAAAACGAGAGACTGCTGGCTTGACCACAATTGTTCCACAGCCCGATAGTTTGACCCACATTCTGGCGGGGGCTATCGCAGTTCAGCCTAAACACCACCTAGAATCTTAAAAGTGAGCTGTCCCGCTCTGAGCCGCTCCGACCCGACCCGCTCTACTAGGTGTAAACGAGGCATTAGATGCATCACTGAAGCCATTTTGTATGTTTTAGAGCAGCAATGCAGCAGCACAGCAGAGACAAGATGAGAGGTTTTAAAATGTATAAAGGGTTTGGGTTAGAGTATGAGTTGACAGTGCATGATGAGCATATCTGCAAGTCAGTTGTTAAAAGTCTTCATTCTGTATGATAAAATAACATATATTTTTTTCGCTTTTGTAATGGGTAAGTTAAATGCTGATATTGTACATTAGGCCTCATGTAACGTTGTCTGTTACAACAAAGAGAGGGAGAGACAGGAATAGACCAATAGATTCAGTAAGGTAAAGCAAAATATAACAGTAGATGTTTCACAAGATTTCACAAAAAAATTGGAAAAATGGGATCGCTTGCTTGTAGTAAGTGGCATGTGGCATTGTGACTTTTTTCCCTTTTAGGGTGTTCAGAGCAGGGACAGACAGCTGAGAGACACTGCAGTCAGAGGACAGAGTCATATCAGCCACACTCAAAATTCACAGACTCAAGTTTTGTCGAAAAGAGTTTTAAGTTTCCATGAGAGATTGTCCAAGGTCATGCGTGGTTGTAGGCTTACCGGAAGTATGTGAATAAAGCAGCATGTGAAGAGGCCTGCTAATATCTTTGGTGTGAATACGGGTTAAAACACTACAATAGCCCAGTTAATACCTATGCGGTTGCTTTTTTTCTCGATCAAAGTCATAATATGCAATTATACATTACCATTTACCCGACGATAATGTCAAATATGCATATTTTTTATACTTTTTTCTTGTAACAGTATAATCACAACTTTGCTATTGTAGTTTAAAGTGTCATAAGGGCAATGTATATGTCATGTTCACAATTTTCTATGTGCATGGTCGTTAGAAAAGATTGTATTAAATATGTTGCATAAAATTCTGGATGGATGAAAGGACTGTAAATCATGTTCCCTTGGGCTGGTATTAGCAGGAACATTTCAGAGATGGCAAACAAAAGTACCTAAAAGGCAAGGTAAAGAAATGATTAGACAGGTTCATAGATTGGTCAGCTGTTATGCAGGAAAAGGCATGTTCGCAAGTTATGATAGCTCTCCACCAAAGACAACTGATTTCTCTGCATTTATGAAACAAGCAGAAATAAGTGTAGATCTTGCCAAAACAACACTACAGCAGGCAGAAAAAGCAGTAAAGAGGGCTGAATGTTTTTTTACCGATTGCCAATGCTTCATAAAATAAGTTAGATTCCCAATTCAATCTCAGTCCTCAGCACATCAAATGCCTGTTATGAGCTTGACTCCTCCAGAGACACAACAGGTTACACAGACTGACATAGTTATGCCTTACCCGTTAACACCCAATCTCTACAATAAAGGATTTGACAAGCATGTGCCCTATGGTTGTCAGCACTACTGTGTGATGTTGACTCATTTTGGTCACTATTACCACTAAAAACAAATAGCTTCATTTTATATAATGGGCTTCCAAGGTGCTCTCTGAATCTAGGCCTGGGCTTGCTTGTGTCCATGAATGGAAACATTAATACATAGGCTAATTTAGTCAACAACTTGAGGGTACTATTTATTAGATTCAATCTATTGAATCTATCAAATATTTAGTACAGCCAAACTAACTACACAGCATCTAGATGATTTAGGCCTATGTCAATAAAGAGCAAAGGTTTAGAAAGTAGCCTACAGTATTTCCCTCTAAAATGTAGAGGATTGTAAGTATAAAGTGTTAGGAAAAATATTTTTGTGTTCTTTTAACCAGAGGTCTAGAAGGAAAAACAAGTAGAAGATTTATTTCAAAGCTTAAAGGTTAATTATCTAAATTGAGTGAGCAGAAGCATGTAGGCCTACATGGAGCTCTCAAAAAGCGTCCCCAGTAAGACTGAAGTTAAAATGGTGGGACATAGTGTTATATGGAAACAAATACATTATTTCTGATTGTTTGACTGTGTGTTGGAGGCTGGCTGTGTCTTGCCCCTGACACCTTTCCAAGCTGGTTTCTGATGGCAGGTATAACTTGAGAAGTTTCGTTGCTAAGGAGTTGCTATGGTGCAGGCAGAGTTCTCAAAAGTTGCCTGACCATTATGTAAACCAAGTGATAAGCTAAATATGTGCTACTCTCTATGCATGGTGTTCATAGTGCGCTCTTAATATGGTGACAAAGCTCAAGAATATTAAGTTAATAAACATATAAAAGTGTACTAAATAGAGTATAAGTGTTAAAAGCATAACATGTAAAATTAAAATGACAAAAGTCGCATTGAATGGAAATACTAGTATAATTGGTTAAAAATACTTAAAACTAAAGTAAAAGTACTTAGTTAGTGTCCACCACTTGTATAGTGAAACTTTGGGCAAGTAGAGAGAGCTAACAATTTTCTACTGTGCGGTTTACTGGAGTTTTACTAGCCTGTAAAACTACACTGAGTCACAATTGAGAAGTGGTGAATATTGTGTGGTCCTCTGCAGAGTGTTAATTGATGGGCCATCGGCTTCAAAGGACACCGCGGCTCGCGTGCGTATTGCACCTGCGCACTGCCCATCCCCCATCCCCCACTCAGAGCCACAGCCAGAGAGAGTCATCTGGATGGCGTGATGGCATCAGTTAACAGGGCAGTGGTGCGCTCTTAGTATGGTGACAAAGCTCAAGAATATGAAGTTAATAAACATATAAAAGTGTACTAAATAGAGTATAAGTGTTAAAAGCATAACATGTAAAATTAAAATGACAAAAGTCGCATTGAATGGAAATACTAGTATAATTGGTTAAAAATACTTAAAACTAAAGTAAAAGTACTTAGTTAGTGTCCACCACTTGTATAGTGAAACTTTGGTCAAGTAGAAAGAGCTAACAATTTTCTACTGTGCAGTTTACTGGAGTTTTACTACCCTTTAAAACTACACTGAGTCACAATTGAGAAGTGGTGAATATTGTGTGGTCCTCTGCAGAGTGTTAATTGATGGGCCATCTGCTTCAAAGGACACCGCGGCTCGCGCGCGTATTGCACATGCGCACTGCGCACTGCCCATCCCCCATCTCCCACCCAGAGCCACAGCCATAGCCATAGTCGTCTTCTGGATGGCGTGATGGCAGCAGTGAACATGGCAGCAGCGACAGAGAGATTTAAAAGACGGATCAAATTATTACGGGCTCATCACGAGCAATGCGCAGCACGACACCAGCAGCAGGTAAGAATTTAAGATAATTATGGTTGCATGCATCTGTGGTTTTTAATTGATATGTTGTGATGAACACTGAAGCATGCCGCTAATGCTAACTAGCTTAGCGGCTCGCGCTGCTGTTGGCTAATACAGTACACTACAGGGGCTGGTTGCACCAGCTTGGCCGTAAAAAGACAAACGTTCGTCAAGCCTAGTGACTGGGGATGGGCATCGGAACCGGTGCTAAATTTAGAATTATTATATGAAAATTTCGATTATTTTTGATCGATTCCTGCGCATGCGCAAAATGACGTACTCACGTCATGCGACGTCACCTTGCAGGCATGTCTGTGTTTTGATTAGAGCTAACGGTTAGCATACAACAGCATTGCTGTCATGGACCTATTCAGAAAGATTGCTGTAACCTGAGCGAATTAAATGGTCAAAGCAGGCGACCAGGGATAAATCTTGCTACTTTTACTGGTCATTAGAGGAATAACTGTTTTAAAGAAGCTCCGCAAAAGCATCTCGCACATCAGGTCGCGCCGTCGCATTACAACCGAGCGCCTGAGAGCCGAGTAGCGAGCGCTGCTCTTCCTCCTCACACTAGAGCTGCAGGGCTCATAACCGAAGCAGTGCACAGCGGCACAGCAACGCGACTTTCTACACCGGCCCATAGACTAGGCTATATAAAGCACAAGCTACGTCTGTATCGCGGCTGGTGCTGTCGGGAGTAGGCTACTCTCACACGGCCAGTAGCAGCCCCCAGCCTGCTGCTGCAGACAGCAGACAGAACGCACCGTGATCACTGCCTCGTGAGCTGCCTCAGTTTGTAAATATAGCAGGCTACGTGAATATAGATAATAGAAAGAAGAAAAGAAAATGTTGATTTCAGGTGGAATATATCAGAGATTCCCCTTCTGATTATCTAAAATGTGACTTATTAAAGAGCCTGTTTAAAGACAATATTTCCCATTGGTTAGGTTTCCAAAAGCTCTGAAAGGAGTTGTGATTGTGGGTTTCATTTATTTTATGTAGCCTGTTTATAAGAACAAGATTGAGAGAGAAAAAACGATAAATAAATGTTTTTTACATAAACATTTGACCCCTTTCTTTTATCTTATTGGAATTGGGAACCGTTAAGAACCGGAATCGATAGTCAGAATCGGAATTGGAACCGGAATTGGTCAAAACTCAAACGATACCCATCCCTATATTTTACAGTGTTTTCACCATTTTAAATTCAGGGCTCCAGACTGCATTTTGGGACCATTGTTTGAGACAGTGCAAGTACTTTTTACTACTAAGCACTTGCGCGACCGGAACATTCACCGTCGGACTTATGTTTCCATTTATTATTATTACTGCCATTATTAGTGCTTTGTGTGTGAGAAAAAGAAGGGAGAGTCCGCGAGTTATTAGTGAAATGATCAACTGGGCGGATCACGTGATCTATTTTCATCGTAGTGTCAAGCTGTCGTCATGTCTTTCACGTTTCCGCCATAGCAATAAGGCTGCTAAAGACCAGAGACACATCTTGCAACTTTTTTTTTAAACCGCGTTCACTAGAGCAGAGCAGCAGCGCATGCCGTCTCTTCTCCTCCTCCTCCTCTCCTCCTCCTTGCCGCTGACAGCCTCAGCTTGTCTGATACAGGGCTCTAGACTGCGACCAAATGCTCGCATTTTGTAACATTTTGAGACAATGCGAGTACTTTTTAAATCTAGGGGCGCGACCGGAAAATTTGCCGAGATTTGTTTTCATTGAGAGAGAGAGAGAGAGAGAGAAGGGACAGTCCGTGAGTGATCAATGAAACGATCAACTGCGCGGATCACGTGACCTACTGTCCTCTGTGTCCCGCTATCGTCACGTCTTTAATATGTTGCCAACTGGCGACTTTTTCCGCTATACCTGCCGACTCTCCGCCATAGCGCTAAGGCTAGTTAAAGACCAGCGACACATCTTGCAACTTTTTTTTTACCGCGCTCCTCACCGCTGACAGCACTCACTCACACGGGCAGTCTGAGCAGGCCCCCCCTCCCACCTGCAGCAGACAGACAGCACCGTGTGTCAGGTGACGTTTGTGAACACGAAAATTATTTTATAGGTCCACATTCAATAGGCCACTGCATATCCATAAAAAAGCTAACATTGTGGTTAAATGGCAACCCAAAAAGTTTGGAAAGTGAGTTTGTGTATGTAAATAGGCCTAGTTAATTTGTAAATTACTTGGTCAACATTTTCTATTAATTGTGCCTCTTTCAGAATTGTCAGCATTTTCTAGTTGATGTTGTCATCTAGCTACTACTATTTTATTTTGGTCCTGTAACTATTTTGCTTACAGAGGATTCAGCAGAGATAATAATCAGAGGGCTCAGATGTAGAAGGGGCTGTGGTGAAAATGGGTTCCTTTCCTAAAGAAATGTCTGAAGGATTTCACATGGCAATTAGGTGTTATTATCAAAAAGACAAAGAACTATATCATTTGTCAGTGTGGTCCAAAACATGATGGCAATACAATATTAGTGGGCCTAATTAGTAAAATTGGGAAAAATGTGAATATATATAATATATATATTTTTAAAGGCCTACTTCACCGGTTTGAATATGAAGGTGTATTGAATTCTGAGATCCTATGTAGTATAAAAAAAAACTTACGTTGTAAATATTACTGTGATGTCTTTTACTGTGACATCACAGTAATATTTACAAAGTACGTTTTTTTTTAACCCTATATTTCTCTTTCTGTGATGTCACGAGAAAGAGAAATATAGGGTTAAAAAAAAACACTCTTTCTGCCTTTTCTCAGGCTAGGATGAACCGATTTAATTTTTTTTCTCACATTTATACTACATAGGATCTCAGAATTCAATACACCTTCATATTCAAACCGGTGAAGTAGGCCTTTAAGGTGTGCCACTAAAATTTCTGCTTGCCCCCCCTAAATGTGTTGGGAAAAAAATGCTCCTAATAGAAAAGGTTAGTCTGGAGCCCTGCCTCCAGACTAACCTTTGTGGTGGCTTTGTTATGAAGTTTCTCCTTACTGTGCTGACCTCCTTTGCAGGGCCAGACCCAACATGAGAAAAAAGAGGATCAGACTGAAGAGCTAGAGGAGGGAGAGAAGACCGAGCTAGAGGGAGAGAAGACAGGCGGCGAGGAGGAGGAGGAGGAGGGAGAGAAGACCGAGCTAGAGGGAGAGAAGACCGAGCTAGAGGGAGAGAAGACCAAGCTAGAGGGAGAGAAGACCGAGCTAGAGGGAGAGAAGACAGGCGGCGAGGAGGAGGGAGAGAAGACCGAGCTAGAGGGAGAGAAGACCGAGCTAGAGGGAGAGAAGACAGGCGGCGAGGAGGAGGAGGAGGAGGGAGAGAAGACCAAGCTAGAGGGAGAGAAGACCAAGCTAGAGGGAGAGAAGACCAAGCTAGAGGGAGAGAAGACCAAGCTAGAGGGAGAGAAGACCGAGCTAGAGGGAGAGAAGACCGAGCTAGAGGGAGAGAAGACCGAGCTAGAGGGAGAGAAGACCGAGCTAGAGGATGGAGAGAAGACCGAACTAGAGGGAGAGAAGACCAAGCTAGAGGATGGAGAGAAGACAGGCGGCGAGGAGGAGGGAGAGAAGACTGACGAGCTAGAGGTAAGTCCAGGGTTTTTCCTGGCTCAGAAAGGGCCTATGGGGGGTCAGTACGTGACCGACTTTTTTTGGGTCGTGACTGTGCAACAGTAAAGGCAAAACGTTTGTGTATTTAAAGAGGGTTTTGGGGTTAAAAAAGGGCAGTTTCTGTCCAGCTAAAGAGCAGTCAGCCTGTCAATCACTGTGTTACCATGGAGCTCACTGACTCTTAAATCACAATGAACAACCCTTAGATATTAACTGACTAATAATGTTATTGTTTATAATTGGCTTAAACCTTTTTAAAGTTCCTTTTTAGATAGGGGCTGTTGTGAGATTATTGTGGACAATTAGGCCTACTGTGATGCGATAGCCTATAATTCATTAATGGTTATTATTAGCCTACTTGCTTAATTTTTTTTTAAATACAGAGGTTATTGGTCGTTTTGGAACATGTATTTCCCAATTTAAAACATAAAAATAAAGCAGCATTGAAAATTCAGAAAATCAATCTTGTATGGCTACACTAGCATGCTGTTCTACAAATAACTCAATAGTTGAAATAATAAATACAATGTGTTTTCTCCTTAAAATGACTAAATACATTTCTCCAAAGGTCAAAGACAGTAACAGTCAGTGCGTTTACATGCAGACTCATAATCGGGTAACTAAACGAATAAGACTTCAACAGGACTTTTAAACTGCATGTAAACACCTTTATCCGATCTACTTCGCACACAAATCGGCACAATAACGGACAAGAGATGTCGGATAAGAACACCTAGATAAGTCGTTCGTTGTCGGCATTCTCTCTGCATGTATACAGGGATCGGACATCGCTTATCGGACTTCTCGTTCTGTGCTTGTGTGCCTGCGCGTGATAGGCTACACCATGGGTTATTGACGGAAGAGAACCGGACGTGGCTCTTTCAACACTTGTTGAAAGCATGGTTGAAAGGGCTACAGCGCCACCTAGCATAGTGGAGACAGCCATGCATTGGACATTTATCCGATATCTGAAAGGCCATGTAAACTCAGACAAGTGACACGGTCCGTTCGAGTGTCTAGTTCGATATATGTGATAATCTAATCTAGTTGTGCCATGGAAACGCACTGAGTGTGGTACTTCTATAAACACTTATGCCTCGTTTCCACCGAGTAGAGCGGGTCGGGTCAGAGCGGCTCAGAGCGGGACAGCTCACTTTTAAGAATCTCGGTGTTGTTTCCACCGCCGACCCTACCCTTACTGGTGGGGCGGGGTTTAGGCTGGACTGCGATAGCCGCCGCCAGAATGTGGGTTAAACTATCGGGCTGTGGAACAGCTGTGGTCAAGCCAGCGGTCTCTTGTTTTTGCTGTCAAACCAGCCGCTTCTTTAGGCTATTTATTCCCCCCGTGTTGTTGTGAGCACACAGACGGCTCGGTGCAACTGATATACAGTGAGCGAACAGTGCTGGCTGCGGCAGCTACGTGACATCGTAGCAGTGGGACACAGTGTAGCCAACTGGTTAAGTTAATGACGAGGAAAAACACCACACAATAAACAGTGCTGCGCTCACATTTTCGCCAACACACAAGACTCTCTTCATGATTATTTCTACCAACTGTGGTCAAACCAGCGGTCTCTCGTTTTTGCTTGGTCAAACCAGCCGCTTCTTTATTCCCCCCGTGTTGTTGTGAACGTGTATTTACTAGCCTACTATCTATGGCGAAAACACACAGAAACGGCTCGGTGCAACTCATGAGCGAACAGTGCTGGCTGCGGCAGCTACGTGACTAGCAGTGGGACACAGTGTAACCAACTGATTAATTTATTGACGAGGAAAAACACCACACAATAAACAGTGCTGTGCTCACATTTTCGTCAAAACACAAGACTCTCTTCACTCTTGCCGAGATGACTACACATGGCGGAAATGATTCTTTCGACCAATCAAATGACGGGGGTGTGTAGCTCCACATTTTCGGCCCGCTTTCAGGCGGCTAGTACCCCTACGGAGGAGTACTGAGATTGGGAGCGGCTCAGAGCTGTTAGGTGCGCTTAAACCGTACCCTACCCAACTTGGCAAATGAAAAGCCAAACTATCCGGACCGAACCGCTCCGACCCGCTCTACTCGGTGGAAACGAGGCATTACTGAAACTTGCCTGGGCCATCACTCTCATGCATTCCTCAAACTTTTCTCTGCGCTGTCTGAGCTGATAGATAGGTTGTGTTGCCACGGTGATGTGGAGTCTTAAACTGTTCTAGCTTTACAGAGCACTTCTTTCTGTTCAGCTGCATTTATTTTCGCCACCAGTTCAGTGACGGCTTGCTTCTGCTCGTTTACTCTCCCGCTTGCATGCCGTAGTCACACATGGCCGCATACAGAGCCGCACACAAACACAGACACACACACACACCAGCTGATAGAGGAACCCTTTGAGACACGTGCACATTAATTTACCGCAAATCGCGGCCCTTCGCAAAGTTTTGACCATGGAAAGAGGTGCATTTACCTTTGTCAGATTTTTTTAACTTAAAAAAAAAAATCTGTTGGAGACCCCTGCTTTAGATCTATCTTAAAGGTGCAGTGTGTAATATGACATCATCAAGAAAGTTCTAGAATGCAATGCTCCCTGGGTAACCCCACCCCTTTCGAATAATAACAGAAGCTACAGTGGCCTTCAAGGACAAGAACAATTCTAAATTTTAAACAATGCACCTGATGACATTCCAACTATGACACTTTCAAGATGGCGGCACTAGGCTTTGGTCCAAAATATGCAGAAATATGGACATATGAGACCCTTTTTAAGGGAAAAAATAATAATTCAAAACATTTTGTTCAGCTATTATGCACTAAATGAAATGTACTTATGGATATTATAATTGCTTTCTACAAAATCTGCTAGGAAATAAAACCCAAAATTCTACACACTGCAGGTTCAACACAATGTAAAAATGTATTATTCTGCAATTGCTAATTGTATTTGAGTGTTTTTTTTTTTTTTTTTGTAGCCCTTTCAGGAAATGGAATGCCCCTCAGACCCAGATGTCCCTCCACTGAGCAGAACAGAGAGTGTCTTTGTAAGTTTACAGACACACCTGTGTGTATCTTGAAATCAGTTGTGATGACAAAAATAAGAACTACAGTGCCTTGCAAAAGTATCCATACCTCGTAAACGTTCCACATTTTGTCACGTAACAACCACACGTACATTTATTTTATTGGGATTTTTTGTTCAGACCGAAATAAACATATTAATCACTTAAAAATGGGCAGCTTATGGGGTGCAACACAGTAAGACGCTGATTCAATAGTGCGCACACCGGCCACTTAGGAGCGCTGCATGGGACTGCGTAAGGGCAGTTATCTCCGTCTTGGAGCAGCTGGGGGGACTCTGCAGCACGGGAGCTGCATTCATTCATCGCTTCTAACATGTTTAGTTTTAAATATGTAGAGTAGTACGCTGCTCTTTATTATAAAAAGACAATGCACAACATTTAGCCTTACATTTTATTTATTTGACGCACTTTTGAGATTTTAGTTTCTATTTTAATGTGTCATTGATCGCTAAAGCGAGCGATTTATTTCCACCATTAACTGGCACCTTTCGGCTTGTTTTTCTGACCCGGGACCTCGGCAGTAATGGTCCACGGTCACGCTGGTGGAACTGGACCATGGGCGCTCTCACAGCTGGTGGTTGCCTGGCCCTGTGGAGGTTAATACGGACCGGTTTGTGCCACTGACGGCTGACCACTCGTGCCGAGCACATCTGTCATACAGTAAAACACAAAATGTTATTTTTAGATGTGTATTTCTTTCATTGGAAAAAAAAACAAGACCGGCGTTATTAAAGGCCCTGGCAACCCAAATCCACTAAATCCTTGTAACTATGTTATTTGGGGGGTAAAATCAGTGCTAATATGTATATGAAAGGTTTTAGGAATATCTGTTAGCCCCCCGCAAACATACTGTCATGTCAGTTGGTCGACCATTTGAATAATCCTGATTCGAATGTTGCCTTAGAGCTAAGGCTTGGGACGTCACAGGAAGGATCTCCGTTATAAAATGCATTGAGACGGCCATTAGAAAATTTCTGATTCGAACTTTGGCTTACATCTTTTGCTTGGCACGTCACACGTTCTCTCTTGTGCCGCGCAAGAGATACAGACTGTCTCTTTGCGCCTGAGCCTACACTCAAAGCCCCGTCTGAGTGAAGCAGCGTGCACCCCGGTGAAACACTGTGATGGTGAAATTCACAGTGAGACCTCGCCGAGCCGCCGCGCAGAAAAACGATGTGGTTTAAGACTAAATGATAACCGGGGATTCTTGCACGTTAACGTTGTAGAGGGGGCAGGCTTTCACGTTCCGATTGATTTTTTTTTTTTTACATATTACGAGTTTAGGCCTACTCCTTGTGCTCTTAATTCAAACCGCATATCGCATCAGCTCACGTGATGAGAAACATAATCCGACTCAACATAATTTTTTTTCTCTCTCTATTCCCACTCCTATCCTCAGAAAAAATTTGATTTTAAAAATGCATATGCCTAAAATAGATGAAATGCCTAAATGGGAAATAAACTAATAATAAGAGATAACAATAAATATGAGACAGAGATATTTTTATATATTTTCATCGTGACACTGACACCTGTTTCAATTAAATAGGTTGTGGTGGGAAAAAATTGCCTATAACTAATTGCAAACCTATATAGGCCTAATAATAATAAGTTAGGCTACTTTCTGCAAGTGATGTTGAGCTGCTGCTCTCAGCTGTGCCAGAGCATTCACCGTTGCTAAGGATACCAGCTACCGTGCAGCCCGGTGCAGCAGTGTGAACTGCCAGTCAGGCTCGTTGTGAGCATGTGCAGCATTTTCAAGTTTGCGTCTCGTTGTGTGGTGAATCTTTGGTCTGAACTGGGCTTAACCTGCTCAGCACCGTGACTGAGAGAACGTTCCCTTACAGAACGTTATTGGCCACGCCCACACCGCCCTGCAAAATGTTCTCGACAGCAAAAAAGACTACATTTCATTATATTTATGAAAATCTATTTTTTATCAGATAATTGTAAACAGCTTATTGAGAAACCCAACATCAATGTAATTTATTTATTTGTGAGGGTTGCCAGGGCCTTTAAAGGTTTAATATTTTCCCTTATCGGACAGTTGGTACGTCTGTTTCTCCTCCACCACTTATGCCTGCACCTCCAGTTGGTGTTGCATTTCAGAGCCGCAACACACTTTTTTTAGTGGTGATTTTTAAGTCGGACCACTTTTTCTTCACCTAGCCTATGTAAAGAAATTGTGACATAAAATTGTATATGCTACTTCATATCATATGAGCGATAACACTGATGTAAACCTAAAATACACCAAAATCAGCTGGACATCGCTGTTGACCGCAGCAGTTATTTCCTTCCACACTGCTGCCTTCTGACGTTCTTTGTTTTAATGTTCCGAAATTATTATTTTTTTTCTACTTTCGCTGTTATGCTGTCAATTTATACTTCAGAGAAGTTCCTCTTCTTTTAACGTAATGCGCATATCCATGTCTTCAAACCTCTCGGCGAGGCCTCTAAACTGAGAAAATATAGGGGCGTGATTTCAAATTACTTTTTTTTTTTTCAGTCGTCGCATTTATCAAATCTTGCTGATCTGCCGAGATACGACCATTTGATAAATACCACGTGATATCTGGGGCCTCATTTGTCAAAGTGGGCCAGCACTTTGTACAGTGCACACTGTCATAAATGTGCTTTTATAAATACATATGTTATTCCATGTTTCTCCCTTCTTTACAGGATGAGTTAAATGGATGGCTCTTCTTAAATATGTGGTCACATTTCCAATTTCTTCTATGGTTTTCGAGAAACAAGGGGTGGCACAACTTCCAAAATGCACAACTTGCCCCACTCTCCCCTATATATAAAAAATGTAAAACCATGTATAATTGTCATTCCACTTCAGCTATGCGCCACTTTGTGTTGGTCTATCACATACAATCCCAATAAAATAAATGTAAGTGTGTGGTTGTAATGTGACAATGTGGAAAAGTTCAAGGGGTATGAATACTTTTGCAAGGCACTGTATATTATTGTTGATGGGAAAGGCATAATTTGAAAAATTAAGTGGGAAATATTCTTAATTTAAACGTAATTGAGTCCCATCTGATTTTCTCTTCTAGCTTACAAAAAAAATGCTTAGGATCTCTGAAGATCAATCAATCACAAGCAGTGAGGATGAGCCTCGCACATCATCATCAGAAACGGACGTTTCGGAGGAAGAAAGAAAAAACTACACTTCAACTAAGAACTCGGTTCTACGCTTGAAAAAATGCAGACGGAGATTGTCTGCATTTAACCGGCTTGACACAACCTTTCAAACTACTTCTGAGTCCTCTTCCCGTTCAGAATACTGTGAAGATGTTGTGAGACTGCACAACCATATCGATGCAGAAAGGCCCAAGTATCGACTCAATCTTGAAACTGCACCAAATAAGAGGAACTGGTTAAGTCTTGCTAGACTAACGCTCTGTGAAGTCATCGTCTTCAATCGTAGGAGAGAGGGAGAAGTTTCAAAGATGTCCCTGAATGACTTCATGTTGAGAAACACCTTTGCCAGTCATCCAGATCTTGACCTTGCCTTGACCGACGTGGAAAAGAAGCTCTGCAAATACTTTGAGTGTGTGGAAATCAAAGGTAAGCGGGACAAAAAGGTCCCTGTCTTACTCAGCCCAGACATGGTGTCCTCCATACAGATGCTGGTGAATTACCGACGACGATGTGATGTGCCGGATGAGAATGTTTATTTGTTTGGTAGACCTGAGGCAGAAAGTCACCTCAAAGGATCTGATGCCATCCGCGCTATCGCATGTGAATGCGGAGCGAAGGACCCGCAAACATTGACATCGACAAGATTAAGGAAACAAATGGCAACAATGTCACAAGTTTTGAACTTGAAAGACAATGAGGACTGCCTCACTGGTTTTATGGGTCACATCAACATCAAGGTCCATAGACAATATTATCGGCTCCCTGAAGGGACATTAAAAGTTGCCAAAGTTGCAAAGCTGCTGATGGCCTGTGGGAGAGGAGAGCTATCACATTTTAAAGGGATGACATTGGACGAGATCAACATTGAACCAATTGGTATAACCTCACCTTGCACACACTATTTTTATCATTTTAATTTGTGATGGTTTAAATGTCATGGGTTTGTTGTGCTTGTTGACAACATTTTTTGCTGTGTTTATTTAGAGGAAGTACCTGAAGACAGCTCTCTATCTGGAGAAGAGGAGATGTTGAGTCTATCCTCTAACTCATCAGGTACATTCACTGAACCAGTGGTTCTGGAGGTGGGGTCTGGGCACTCACAGGGCTTCCTGGGTGTTCCCAGCATGAAAGGGAATAATTTGATTTCACTTGTTTACACCATAACACACTACTACACAACTATTGTCATGTGTTTTATAAACTTCATGTATGTTAAACATCTAAAGCTTTTATCTAATGGGGGTCTAATTTGTGTCAGTTTTGGGGCCCTTGGGTGGGGTATCTATTAAGGACCAAAAATTACATAACTTAAAATACGTTTTAGTCTTGAAAAAGTTGAATTCCATATTTCTACATGTATTATTTTATATATTTGTTTTTGTTATGTCATTTTTCATCCATAGGTTACAACCCTGAGGAGGAGGAGGACGATGAGTCTTCAACCTCATTACAGCCGAGCAAAGGTATTTCACCACTTACCTGTTCCAGAGGGTGTAACAATCCAGTTAATACACAATTCATAATTATTAATTATAATCTTCTTCCAATATCAGAGTACTTTTACTGTCATTCATTGTTTTCTAAGCTCTGCTTTAATTCGTCTATTTAACTAGGCTTTCTTCAATGTCTGCTCCAGGGACAGTTTCTGTAATTTCTTATTCAATGCAAGATACACAAATCAATATCCTTATCATACCAGGAGAAAAAACTTGAATGAAAATGTATTTGATATAGTGCTTTAAGTGAACCTTTCTACCATTATATCTCTTTGTTTTCAAGGAGCGTCAAGACATGTGAAGAAGAGGAAACTCACACAGAGGACACGCACAGAGGGGGACGATGAGTCTGGAACCTCATCACAGCCGAGCAAAGGTATTTCACCACTTACCTGTTCCAGAGGGTGTAACAATCCAGTTAAAGTGGCTACGAGTAACTTTGTCGGTTGGCGGCCCCGTTGGACAAAAGCGGTAGTATTTTTACGACGCCCGCTGTCGTAAAGCTGTTTTGTAGCGCGTGCCAGCCGTGCAAGTGTCAAATGATTAGGACACATTATATTGCATGTCCGTGTGTTGAAAGTGTGAGGGCACGGACACTTATCGGCTCCGTGGGAGTGGTTAGTGACACTGCATCAACTAATGCCAGTCAGTGCTACACACACCTGATTGCAATGAGTTGATGCAGGTTCACTAACCACTCGCACAGAGCTGAAAGATTACGTGTCCTCACAGAAAGCGAATGAACGAGAGACGGCAGTTAGTATGGATCACGATGAGGTAATGTGTTTATGTTGTTGTAAATAAGGACTATTTCAGATGAATAATCGTCATCTGATGATGGTGAAGCAAAGTAAACTTTGTTTTAGTAGGCTACCGCTCATTCAGTAAACACTGCAGTCTAGTTCGCTCCTGTGAAATTGTATACACATTGCTTGGCAACGCCTTCCCGCCCGTATATCCCTCTCCCTTTTAGCTTTTCTTCATTGCATTCTCTTTTTTTTCTTTGATGGTTCAGCCCCGTTAGCAGTCATTATGACGACAAACAACTGTCTCAAACAAGGCTCCCGCTCCCCTTCCCTCACCTGGAGGGATAGGCTTCTCAAATCGCGTTGCTGCGATACACTGAAATCTGCAACCAAAACGAAAATGTGACCATATAGCCTGCACGCGCAAACCGAAAATCGGACTGGGTGTGCGACCAGACCAAACGCAGTAATAAAAACGATATAAATACTTATTTCTTTGTACTGATGGTCTCGTTTGCTGTCAAAGGTAATTTATGATTATCAGAGGAAACATGAGGCTGCTTAAAAGATATTTAAAAGTTACTCTTAGCTGCTTTAAAACACAATTATTAATTATAATCTTCTTCCAATATCAGAGTACTTTTACTGTCATTCATTGTTTTCTAAGCTCTGCTTTAATTTGTCTATTTAACTAGGCTTTCTTCAATGTCTGCTCCAGGGACAGTTTCTATAATTTTATTATGTTTTTATATAAAATGACACATTCTTATTCAATGCAAGATACACAAATCAATATCCTTATCATACCAGGAGAAAAAACTTGAATGAAAATGTATTTGATATAGTGCTTTAAGTGAACCTTTCTACCATTATATCTCTTTGTTTTCAAGGAGCGTCAAGACATGTGAAGAAGAGGAAACTCACACAGAGGACACGCACAGAGGGGGACGATGAGTCTGGAACCTCATCACAGCTGAGCAAAGGTATTTCACCACTTACCTGTTTTCTGAGGTCTACTTATGTCCTAGACCACTGTGTCGAGAAACATTGGCTTAAATCCCAAAAGAATATATTTCGATTATTGAAAAACCTGGAAATGTATTTGAAAGAAGAACCTTTATTAAATAGTATTATTCTCTCGAAAAATTTAGGGAATTGCACAATACATGAATGATAGGACATTTGGTCCAGCTGCTTTTTGGAAGAATTTGTCTTCAACTCTACCGTCTCAAAACATGAGAAAATTAGACACATATAATGATTCATGATAGAGATAGATAGATAGATTCTTTAATAATCCTTTAAAGGAAATGACAGTGTCACAGCAGTGTATGGACAGACATAACAAACACACATTCCCTCATATAGCTAAAATACCAAAAAAAAAAGATTAAAAACAATAAATACAATAATAAATACTACAAAGAAAGTGCAAAGTTATTGTTGTGCATAATAAAACCGTATGGCAGCTGGTATACAGGACTTCCTGTAGCGCTCCGTTTTGCACATTGGTGCAATTAGTCTGTGACTGAAGGTGCTGTTCTTGATCACCTTCAGGGCGTGGAGTGGGTGAGTGGGGTTGGTCATTATTGTATGCAGTTTGTTGAGGATTCTGGCCTCTGCCACCTGCTGGACCTTGAGCTGCTCAGCCCCGACCACTGAGCTGGCCTTCTTGATCAGCTTGTCCAGCCTGTTTTTGTCCGCTGTGCGAGCACCTTCTCCCCAACATGCCACAGTGAGTGTGCACTGGCCACCACTGAGTGGTAGACAGTGCACAGTAGGGGTTGGCAGATGTTGAATGACCTTAGTCTCCTCAAGAAAAAGAGTCGACTTTGTCCCTTCTTGTACACCGCCTCCATGTGGCTTTTCCAGTCCAGCTCACTGTCGAGTTGCACACTAAGGTACCTGTGGTTGGCGACCATCTCCACCACAGTGGACACAAGCAGCTCTGAGTCCTGTCTGTGAACAAAAAGGAATTATTATTATTTTTATTATTATAAACTGGTTACACCTTTCAGGTGTGTGTGGGGAGGGGAGAAGCTGAACAACAATGTTTCTTTCAATTCCTTTTACACAGTAACAAGGGACCCTTATTATTATTATTATTATTATTATTATTATTATTATTATTATTATTATTATTATTATTATTATTATTATAATAATTGTAATAAAAAAGGAAACACTCAAATGTGATAAAAGTTGATGCAAAAATCCATTCTATGTTATTTGTAAATAGTTTACTTTTACACAAGAAACCCTTGCACAAGGAAACACAGAATAAACATATTTTGCCATTAAATAGCAATAGTTATAATAATAATAAAGTAAAAGGCACTTTGTCACACTTTTCAATTGTGATCAAAGTCCAAACTGAGAAATAAGTCCTGTTAATATAGAATTGACAAACGTGCACGACACACAAAGCTTTGACATTTTACCATTCATACATATATTCTTACCTGTCTTCAAATGGGTCGTAACCATCTCTATATTCATCTTCGAGTAAAAGCCTCTTATATCGTTGTCACCCTCTCCTCCTCTCCATGTTTGTTTAAACATTTTTAATTATTTGTTATAGATGCATCAAGCAGGAAGAGGAAGATGTGGAGCAAGGAAGAAGTACCAGCTGTTGAACAGAAGCTGATTTTTCTGCATTAAGACTGGCAAGGTTCCTGGTAAAGCACAGTGTCTTGAATGTATCCATGCATTTCCAGAGGCACTTAAAGGTAGGACCTGGGAAGCTGTGAAGTACTACGTGAAAAACCGTATATACACTTGGAAGCGGCGGGCTACAAGTACATTTTAACTGCAAGTTGTTTTAAGGCAAGATTTTTCCAATCTTCTACTGTCCAATTTGGAAAGCCTGTGTGAATTGTAGCCTCATTTTCCTGTTTTTAGCTGACAGGAGTGGCACCCGGTGGGGTCTTCTGCTGCTGTAGCCCATCTGCTTCAAAGTTGGATGTTTTGCGTTCAGAGATGGTATTCTGCATACCCTGGTTGTAACGAGTGGTTATTTGAGTTACTGTTGCCTTTCCAACATGCCATGTTCAAAGTCACTCATTTCTTCCTTATTCTGTTGTTTAAAAGGTTTAGTACCTAGGGGGCAAAACCCCTTTTTTTGAAAAATAGACATGGAGCGTTGTAAAAGGTTGTTCACCAGAAATTATATCCAGGACCTTCCAGGATCCCAACCTGGGTGGACAACCTGGTCAACAAGCTGCTGGAAAGCTACAGGGGGCCGACAAAAAGTTTGAATAAATATGAAAAATCATCAATATCTTACTAATGATGCGTAAATTTGCATATCTGCAAAGCCCCAAAATCTAGATGTTGGAAGAAAACAAAGTCAATTTGTTTTTAAATTTTGAAAACAAAACAAGTGTCCAACTGCCTGAAGCTTTTTCTAATCACAGTTCAAATTTGATCAATAACCCATAGAAAATTTATTTTTTACACTGTTTTTTTCCAAGGGAATGTCTAGCCGTTTCCTAAAATAGCAGCTGGAGACTCCAAAAGGACACTTTTGGTCCATGACACATGAAATGTAACTGTTTAAAAAATGTTTTTTCTAT
Source organism: Ammodytes marinus (assembly GCF_949987685.1). Taxonomy (NCBI): domain Eukaryota; kingdom Metazoa; phylum Chordata; class Actinopteri; order Uranoscopiformes; family Ammodytidae; genus Ammodytes; species Ammodytes marinus. Next base: position 11,401,144 of record NC_137219.1, on the reverse strand, counting down.
GGGTTATTGATCAAATTTGAACTGTGATTAGGAAAGGCTTCAGGCAGTTGGACACTTTTGTTTTGTTTTCAAAATTTAAAAACAAATTGACTTTGTTTTCTTCCAACATCTAGATTTTGGAGCTTTGCAGATATGCAAATTTACGCATCATTAGTAAGATATTGATGATTTTTCATATTTATTTAAACATTTTGGAAAATACTGTAATACAAAAAGTTTTTGTTTTAATGTCAGTAATCAACTGGCAAAGTTTCATAATGTTCTATAAGTTAAAAAAAATCCCCATTAGCCCATCGCCATTCACCCCCATTCTCTTAAACAGTGGTTCTGATTTGCTATGTCGGCCCGCTGTAGCTTTCCAGCAGCTTGTTGACAAGGTTGTCCAACCAGGTTGTGATCGTGGAAGGTCCTAGATGTCATTTTTGGTGAACAACCTTTTACAACGCTCCATGTCCATAAAATCACTTTGCCCCCTGGGCAGGGCTGTACGCTTATTGTTTTAGGTGGTAGCACTGGTGCTAGCAAGCAAAAAAATCAGTAGTACAAAAATAAATTCAGTAGCACACAAAGTATGATCGAAAACTTGCATAACCTTAACCCATGCATTTCGCTCTAATTACCTTTTAGCCTGTCATCTTGGTCTCATTTGAAATTCTCAATTAATATCATATCCTAGTGCGTGCAGTAATAATTGTAGAAAAATTAATAGGGGTGCACTGATTGCGATTTAGACAAAAAAATCTAACCTGCCAATTGTAATTTTTTGCTGATTCAGAATTATTTCTCCCCATAAAATTAATATCTATATATTTTCTGTATATATACATATCATTATTATATTCATAATAATATTTTTTTTTGTTAAATGTCCTTCTGTTAATTAAAACCAAACTTTAAAACATTAAACATAGCCTATTAAATAAATAAATAGGCCTATACATATTGGTAAAATTTGGAATAAGTTAAATAGGTTTTTGTGAATGTGTTGGGAGTAGTTCTTCAGTGGCTTATCAGTTATTTCAAACGTTGTTTAAAAAGACTACTGTTTACTGCTCTCTGCAGCTGAAGCAGTTGATTTTCAAGCTAGCGCACTGCAGGGCTGTGAAGCGCTAACTTCTTGTTCTTACCGGCTTCAAAATAAAAGTCAACTCACGTTTGGCTAGTAACAGGCTTTTAATGTGAAGGCGCACAGGAAATGTTCTGTTTGCACACGCACTAACTTAACTGTGTGCCGTCTCCTTCCGGTAATTACCGTTGGTGAAGTGTATTAATCGCCGCAAAAGCACAGGTCCCGAGCTCACATCTTTCACCAGCCAAAGTGGAGGGTGGACTCAATAACTTACTTGCCAAAGTCTACATTTACCCGAATTTGGAGAGTGTTAATGTAGAGCCCTGTAAGCAGTGTTGTGCAGCACTCCTCTGTGTCTCAGACAGACATCATCTGCTCATTAGCAAGCTGTCGCACTAGTGCTAGTGGAATTGTATTCATCATCGCACGTGATCAATTTCAGTAGCAAATGCGATCAAAACTGTCGCACTGTACAGCCCTGCCCCTGGGTATAGACTTAAAAGAGTTGTCCTGTCCGGGTCTACATGCCTAAATGCATTGAGTTGCTGCCATGTGATTGACTGTGATTAGTTATATGTGTTAACAAGAAATTGAACTGCTGTAAGCCGGTGAGCCTGTGTGAATTGTAGCAATTGTATGCAATCTTTTTTTTTTTTTTTGTAACGGCAGTTGTATCCCAACTTTGCACTTTATTTTATTTAATTTATTTTATACATGAACAAAAAAAAAGTTTTAAAAAGCTTGTTAAACTGACCATTTTTATATTAAATATTTTCATGCAGGCAAAAACAAATGTGTGACAGACTTTTCATTAAACATTTGGATAGCTGGTTTGTATAACTAAGTCTATAACTCAGCCTATGGTGTTTTTATACTGGATAGTTTAGTTGCGTGTGAACTACTAATAGTAGCTGTTTACACTGTACTACAGAATTTAACAAAGTAAGCAGAGGTTGTTTTTGTAACCTCTAATTCCAAATCATGTTCCTTTCTCACAGCAAATTACATTATTTCCTCAATGAATGGCTCAGAAAAATGTCATCTTGCAAAATCAAAATTTTCCCACTATATTAGTTGAAATTCTAATGTATACTCTAACCGGTGGCCCTGGTGGTTCCAGCACGGGCAGAGGTCGGGCTAATGGACTGTTGATGTGTGGAGGCCCAGCTGGTGCTCTGTCCTGGAGTGGGTGGCTGTGCTGAGCTGCTAAAGCTAGTTTGCATCTCATCTGTTGCAACTGTTCGATTTTAAGCAGCTCCAGTGTTTTTTCATCCTTGTTGTTCTCCATAATATTTATGACGTTTTTTTTAGTTTTTTTAAATATAAACATTAGACCACGTTAAAATACATCTATATATTAGATATATTCTATTCTGCTTGTTGCTCATCCAGAATATGTGGAGGCAGCTTCCTGGTGAAGGAAATGTCTCCTCAACAATTTAAATGCGAATATATATTTCCACACATCCCAAATACTGAGCCCATTCTAATCTATTTATATTTGTATTTTATTTAAAGTCCTAATGTAACAAGTTACTGCTGAGTAACACGCTACAGCCCGGCACCAACCCTCAGGTCCCCATCGTGATGGTAAATTTCTTATGAAATGATTGAAAAATTAGAAATTAGAAAAATTTAAATTTCAAGTCATAAATGGAAATCTAAAATAAAATAAAAAAATTGGGACTTGAAACCATGTCTGTATCTCCTTTAGAAAGGGTGGTCCCCAGGAGACACCGTTTTGTCCACTGACCCCACGGTGTAGGTTAAACGAGTATGTGTGTGTGTGTGTGTGTGTGTGTGTGTGTGTGTTTGTGAGTGTATGTGTGTGTGTTTGTGAGTGTATGTGTGTGTGTGTGTGGGGGGGGGGGGTTTGTGTGTTTGTCAGTGATGAATAGGAGTTAAAGGACCTACACCTTATTATATAGATAAGCAGAGAAAATCATCAGGACAACAACAAAAATGCTGCTACAATGCAGACTCAAATAAATACCAGAAGAGTCCTCCAGGCAAACAACTACATTCAGACACAATGTACAGCCACGTGGAGGCCGGAGATGAAAAACATCCCCTCATGTAGTCCTTTGTAGAACAACAAATTGCACCGCAGTAAACTTCAGCAATAAAATTATTACTTATGGCATGTAATGTTTATTTTAATTTTATTAAAGGTGCTATATTCAAAACGAGGGGTAGTGTCTGTATTTGCACTCGTAAGATTCCTATGGAAGACCCCAAAATATGTCTTTGTGTAGTGTCTTCTGCTGCCTTTCAAAGTCCACACACTCTTTTTTTTTCTTCCCCAAATGACATACAGTGGATGAGTCCCCTTCCTTTGCGCTCAGAAGAGGCATTTGCTGGATGAGGGAGCACATCCCTCCCTCATAACGTTGTTGCATTTCATTAGGGATAAGATTCATCACAGCAAGCAAACAAGAGGGCCATGCAAATCGCATTGGAGGAATACCTACACTACTGTCAACACTGTCCCCTGCATACGCATAAACACACATGCACGTACACAAACACAGCTGACACGCAAAAAAGGCACAAAACAAACAAAAGCTGAGGGAGCTGATTCAGGAGACAAAGGCATACACACAGGATGGTGGTTCTGTGTGATTGCTCATCAAATGAAGCATTACTGTGACATCGGCAAGAATGGCAGCCGGCAACCGGGAGTTAATAAGGCTTTTTTTTTTCTTAACGAACAATGGAGCTGTTCCTTCTTCAGAGGCCTGGATTCCAGAGAGGCTGAGCATGTGGATCATAAGTGTGCTCTCCTAGTCAGAGGTCCAGGGCACTGTCTGAATGAAAAGACACCCCAGGGTCCATTTTGAAGACGGCTGTTAAGTTCCAGCTCTGACCCCTAGAAAAATGGCCCAGACAAGGCCTGTACACAGACCAATTTAACAGGTCACAACCCTGTCTCAGAGTGGGAGCGACACAGCGGGAGTGTGTGTGAACACAGCCTGGGGGATCTGTCCCATGATGAGATGCTGGTGATATCTCAGTTCAGCCCTGATGCTGCAGCAGTGGCTGTCAGCCTATTGATTCACAGCTTCAACAACTGGGGAACAGGGGACAGTGTCAGGTTGTGTAGCCTCAAATGGGACAACATGTGATTTTATATATACAGTATACAGTATGTGTTTGGTGTGTGTGTGTGTGTCTGCGCGTATGTGTGGGCATGTAGTCTAGTAGAGCACGCTGTGCCCGAGGCTGGCAGACCTTAACAACAGTGAACAAAGACGGACAGAGACAGAAAGCTGGGGCCTTCACCCACACTGAAGTCGACAGCTGTCTATGGAACACAACAGATCTATTCATGACAGATGTGCGCACATTTACACACACACACACACACACACACACACACACACACACACACACACACACACACACACACACACATATATGCAATTGGCACATAGTGGACAGTGGCCTGCTTGTGGTTCAGCAGATAAGAGGGATGCCATGCGAGCTCTGTGAGTTACAGTGTGGGAGAGCCAAGTGGAGATGTTACCACACACTACTAGACAGTGTTCTGTGTCTTCTAATGTATTAGACACAATGATGGTTCCTGTCTGCTGCAGGCAGTGTGCTGGCTCCGCTTGAGACGGGCCAGACTGAGCGTGGGACGGAGCTGGAGGTGTATACAAGCAGTAATAGATAATGGATGGACTTCAATGAAAGCTTTGATACAAACAAGCAACATAAGACAGAGACAGAGACAAAGACACACAGATAGAGAAAGAGTCACAGAACAACTACCTTAACAGAGAAAGAACAGAGTTCTGGTTTACACAGTGTTTTGTCCCCAGAAGACAAGCGTTTTCTTGTTGCATTTGAAGTCTAAGCAGGGAGTGGGTGATGAAGAAAAAAGGAATGAAAAGATGGGAAGAAAAAAATTAAGACTAGGAGATATACTATCTATCTATGACCGAGGGTTGGGAAATTCATCGAAAATGTATAAAAAAAATAAATAAAAAAAGCGCCCAGCAACTTAGTGTGAACAACGCCCCTAAAGGCCCAACAATTCTGCATAGCATGTCCATGGCGCATATTGATTTGAGGTCATATCGCCCAGATACTTAAAATGTGCATACTTATTTACTTTAATTTGGTAGTCTACTAAATGCCAGCAAAGTGCAGAACAGGAAGCAGCGTCCATGTTTAGCAGATTGGCTCCAGTGCTTCGGCAGCTGTATTGAACCCCTCTCTCTGGTCCCAGAATGGTCTCTCTGGGAGAGGTCAATAGCAGGGACGCCTGCCAGGTTGAGAGGTTGGCTCAGGTTTAATCGATGCCCACCAGAGGACGGCAGACAAGGGGGCAGGCAGGTAGACAGGCCGGCCGGCAAGGTAACTAGCCAGCAGAGGTAAAACTATTCCTGGTGGGGTTCACCGGCCAACTGCTGAGCCTACGCCGTGGCAGAGAAACCCACGCTTCAAACTGGGTTTAGGGGATTGATTTGACAGCTAATTTACAGAGGAGATTTGCATATGGCCGTGCGCTAATAAGGCAGGCTTTTCTTCTCCATCCTTTGTCTTTCCCCGCTATCTCTATCGGCTCACACTTTCCTCTTTTTTTTTTAACCTCAGCAAATACTGACAGATAATGTAGGCGAATTAAAGAGACAAGAGATTCAAATTGGATATTGATTAAGAGACTAAAGCCTTGTGTTTTCTCCTGTTAAAAGCCTGTGTTTGAATGATTGATTCACAATGTGACTCTCCACATTCTACTGACTGTGTTGGGTGAGCTGTGTTTGGGAGCTGGCCGTTGCCTTTTATGCCGTCAATGGGCCCACATCATGTCACACCAATGCTAAGTGCTTTGACACGGCCACACAAAGAGCCCTGCCTATTTGATGCCAATCTCCCCAGGTCCTGGTGTCATCCAGGTAGAGGCTTTTCAGAGCGAGCAAGGACAAAGTCTCCTCCACAGCCCCACACAATGCAGCCTGACTGACAGCAGAGAGGACAAAATGGTGCTTCTCTGTCAAGTAGATGTTTACGTGCACAGAGGAAAAGGGAAAAAGGATTTGAGGACAGGAGCATACAGTGGGTTCCAAAGAGGAAAAAAATGTGTGGAAAAACAGATGCTTTCTGACTGGAATCTTCAAGACTCACAGTTACTAAATGCAACACATAACATTTTGCATAGAATTTCCCACAAAGCAGGGTGGAATCACCTGGTTTAACCTAACCACAGCCTTGACAGAGGCAGCAACAGACTATACACTTGAATAGCTGTCACCTCCTTTCCCAGGCTAATAAACTTAAAAAAAAATTCACTTCAGCCCACTGACGAAGCATCCGTATGACTAGCACAGGGAAATGATTTATAACACAAAGAGGCGTGCTTAGTAACACAATGACTGTTCCACAAAAGTGCAAGCGACACGTAATGCTGACACACCATCAACACAATCTGTGCACGGAGTAACACTTAACCATTTTAGCATGGCCGGCTGGGACTTACTGTTCATATTCTTGAAGATGTTGAGAATGGGGAGGATCTGTCTGTAGTAGGGCACCAGAGCTTCGCCCACCATGTCTCCAGAAATCACCAGATGTTGCAGGACCTTCAGTGTGGTGCAGATCACCTGTCGGTTCCTCGTGTTCAGGGCATCTGTGGAGTGTGGGACATTGCAGAAAGGTCAGGAATCAAGGAATCAACTCAAAGCTATAGATGCTAAAGGCTGCAAGGACTAATGTTGGTCAGTGAGTCTTTTAAAGCAGCTTCTGGGGGAGTAAACTAGATGTACAGGTTGTTTGTTGGGAGGCAGGTGGAGTTACAGTAGATAGAGTGATCCTGACAACTGCAACTTATATGGTACGTAAGAGCAGGCTTAGCAGACACACACAGCCAAAAAACACATACATTCTGAAGCCCCACCACACACACACACAAACTCCCTTTCCCTTGAAAGCATTTCCTTTATGGCCGGGGCTTTGATTTAGACTGGCTTGTCTGCAATCAGTGATTTCAAATGCACTGGGGAGGCCGGAGTAAGTGAGAGCCAATCACTGGGCTATTTGGCCTACAGCTGCACTTAACTCCATCTCCCACTGATAGAGAACAAAAGGGAATGATGGTGGGAGAGATGGAGGGCTAGGGAGATCAAGAGAGACGAATACACAGAGAGAGAGAGAGAAAAAATGAAAGACAAAATGTCGGAAGTAGAGCAAAATAGATGTGACAGGTAGAGGGCAAAGGGTTAGAAAATAACTGTGATTAGCAACCAAGACTGACATATTTTTGTAGTTCTTTGTTCTCCTGTTTTATGTGTTGCTCTTGTAGTTAGCGAGCTTGTGCATGAGTGGTGGTAATTCCTTTTGTGCAGACCATTTAATAACATAACGCATACGCCAAGTTAGAAAAAAAAATCCATTTATGATACATTAAACATTCAACATTTATTGACTATATTCACAAAAAGAGGATGGTAATGGAATCAATTGCAGCATCCATTTTTTTCAAGTAAAAACCTACAACAACAAAAAGGTTTTACCAATTCATTAAAACCTGGAAAAGATGAGGTCCATCCAAACAGGTCTCGCTGACAGTGCTTGAATAGTGTCAATAAATTGCAAACATAAACAAAATCTTCTCTCCCTCTTTCAATCCTTCTTTTCTCTCATTTTCTCTTGACATGTGTCAAGAGAAAGAGCAAGAGGGGTGGTCAGATTAATTCTCACAGAAAAAAAAGGTAAAATTATTCACAGATCTTTTAGTCTCCAAATACCGATTCCAGTACCTCAACTTTGGGTATCTACAAATGCCCAGGAAATGTAACATCTGCATGGCACTGATGAGATCATTTGCAACCGTTTTATATGATAAAACATCAATAGCACAGTCTGGGAGAAAAATTCAATTATTATTATTATCTAGGGAATATACCAAACATCATTAAAAACAAACATTTTGTCATTTAAAGAATAGTTGTTACATCGTACCAAAGCTTTAGATAAAGAGTTCACAGTGCTAAAGACATTACTGCCAGAAAAGAAATGGTTTCATTACAAAGAATAATAAAGCAATGCTGATTTTACACTAATAGTTCTAAGTTATTTTATTGTCAAATACACAACAATTACTGAAGCAGTCGTTGTCAATGAAATTCTTAGTTTGCAGGTTCTATTCATCAATGCAACATACACATGTATAAAGAAAAGTACGCAAGTAAAAAAAATACAATCCAAGACAGAAAACCTAAATAGTGAAAAGTTAAAATATAGTGATACAATATAATAATGTGTATATAATAGAATATAAAATAAGACCTAATAGAATAGAATAGACAAATATATGTAGACTGTGATTTGTGCAATTCCTCAATCAATGGAACTGATAAAAAAATAACGGTTTTGTACCAAACCCATAAGCAAGCAGTATCAGTAAGATGTACAATTGTCCATGACAGTTCCCATATCACCATATTGAAAGAGTCAGGGAGAGGACTGACTCAGAGGGTGAGAGAGCAAGAATGCTAAAATATTGTGTATGACAGTTAGAGCACCCAGAGAAAAAGCAAACTGCATCATCTACCGCCGGTGATATAACAGCTCATATGCAAATACTAAGCAGTCACAAGCGCATTCACATACAATTGGAACACATAACAGTGACACATTGACACATTGACACACACACACACACACACACACACACACACACACACACACACACACACAAATGAACGTGTCCATGCACATTACACACATACCCACACGCACACAAACACATTAAAAGCCTTGAGACAAAATGTCAGGCTCCGTCACGAACACTGCAGCAACAAAACACACTGTATGAATGAAGTTATAGAATGTAGGACAGTAGTATAAACAACAAGAGGCTTAAACATTTTACACTCATTGCATTCATGCACTTTTGTGTAAGCCATGTGAGTAAATGACCAGTTGAAAAAGGGTCCATTGTTTTTTATCCATTTGAGTGGATGTCAAGTTTGCATAAGGAATGTCTTTGTCTCTGTCAGTGAGTGTATGTGTGTATGTTTTTTTGTGTGAGGCCTACACACACAGAGGACCAACAGTGGAGATGATGCTGAATGAGCGAAAGTATTGTGCTTAAATACCATCTCTCCATCTCTGCCTAAGTGTCTTCCCGGATAGACAAGGGCAGAGATATCTGCCATCACCAAGATAAGGTGGAATGGGGAATGACAGGAATTTCAAACCTACATAACAAACAATGAAATTCTAATTACCAGCCTGCGCAAACAATTTTCCCTACTGTGACATTTGGACCGCGGGACTGTTCAATTATTCATCGGCACTCTTGTCTAGCTGAAAAAGAAAAAAGGGAAGAGGGGGACATTTTTTTTTAAAGAGCGGGGGGAGGAGGCAGCCGAGGGGCCTGATATATTAATGCTGGTATAAAACCTGTGTTAGGACAAATCTGAATAAAGTAATAATCTATTCATGCTAGGACCGGTTTCATATTCCGCATTGTGGAAAAATAAAAACAATGGTGACCTTGTGTTCCGTTTCCTGTGAAGTGTCAGAGGTAGGGTGGTACGTCGGAGAGTTTAGCGGGCGGATTGTATAAATATACTTTTAAGATCAGAAGAAGATGTTCCCGTGCAGAGGCGTAACCGAGGATTTTCCCGTAATGAAAGTCACATTTTGGTTTCGAAGCTGAGCAAATGTTATGCCAATCAGCGGAGGCTCAATGGAGACATGGCCTTGAATCCTATGCCCTATTTAAGGAAGCCAGAGAAAACCCAAACCACAGCATTTCAGTAACATTTCTCCTTAAGTCACCATGGTACTGTTGAGATGAACAGGGCCTTATTTGTCCTTTACTTAACTTTGACTTCAAATAAAATTAATTGCCATATTCTTTCTGCACATTCAGCTTATTTTCTTTATAAGTGGTTACTTGCAAAAATCACCTTCTAACATAACTGTAAAAGTGTCTTATTGTTTTTTGTAATAGCCTGTCTAACATAGGGCGAAGAGTTCAGTCTTTAAGCCAGAGGACAGGGCCTTGGAGTATAAAGTCAGCCAGAGCCTTCTTCATTGTGTATTCTCACTGGGTGACCTGCAGTCATCATCAGAATTCACCAGGGCCTGACGTGACTCAGTCGCTCTGCAGATAAGAGCCAGCCACATTGAAGATGTATTAACGTCACAAGAGAAAAATATATATCTTGCCATTCTAGACCGCAGACGGCTTTCTACTTTATTCCTCTTGTCGCCATCCCTTCTTCCTCCTTGCTCCATAGAAAAGTAATTAATCTGCAACAGAGACACGGACTGGCGGCTTTGCCTCGCGAATGGCGAAACAGGCCTGATTTTTAATAAACCTAGAAGTTAATAAGGAGCAGCCATTTAAAATTCCATTATCTGTGCAAAGTGTGTGTTTTTTTTTCACGAGGAGCCAAGCCATCACCTTTGGTCTGGCCTCCTGCAGGCAAATCACCAAAACTGCTGAGGGGTTTGAATTTATAAACTACTGTCAAAGTTAGATAACGGCACAGCCACTTTGTGCATATTAACAATTTGTGTGTAAAGTGGGTGCCTCTTGGTTAAGGCAAAATGTGCATTGGGCTGTCCAAATATATTAAAAAAAAACATGTAAAAAACATAGCACTGTGTATGGCATGAAACCAATTGAATCTAAACCTGAATTTTATTTAACTTAATCATTGCCTATTCCATTATTTGGAAAATTAAGTGGACAAGAAAATGTTTTGTTCAAAAGGTCATCTGTTGGAGGTGCTGGAGTACAGGGGGGCATTACGTTCTTATACGCCCAAATTGAGAGTTTTATCTGTATTCTTTCTGCATTAAGTTAATGCATGACTGCATTAAATCTGCAGTAATGCGGGCGCTGTAGGGACATCTGGGCTACCCTGCTGGCCCTGTTAAAACCACAATTCCTCTACCTCGGATAGACAGTATAGAAAATGGATGGATGGGTGAATATTTCAAAAAATACAGTCACACCCAGAAAACTACAGTGACCCTGTAAGATGTGGAATACCTTGCCGTGTTTGCTCCGTGCATTGTATTGTATGCAAGCAGCCTTTTGTTCCAGGGTCAGCCTGTCACTGTCTGTGCGTCTCCCTGCCTAGTGTTGGGTGTTATGCCCCTCTGCCTCCAAAGACCTCAAGCACCCGCACATACACAAGGAACACACTTCACACACACGTACACACACTGCCAGCCAACTGCCCATGACATGAACACTATCCCAGGCTCACTAGGCGCCACTTAAAGGCTCCCACTTTGAAACTGACACTTCACTTGGCAGCACTGCCAAACAAAAGGCAGTGTGTGTGTGTGTGTGTGTGCTCCTGTGTGTGTATGTATGTGTGTGTGTGTGTGTGTGTGTGTGTGTGTGTGTGTGTGTGTGTGTGTGTGTGTGTGTGTGTGTGCTCCTGTGCCTGAGAGAGACTGTGTGTATTTGCATGTGTGCTAAAATTTTCCAGCGAAAACCACATTCTGCATTCCTGTAACTTCACAGTCACACAGGAAAACGCTCCTGTCCCCATCACTGTAAACACTGTCTATTTTTTGAAGACCATTCCGCCCTGAGACACGACCTTTCCGCCCACCCCTATCTGTGTGTGTGTGTGTGTGTGTGTGTGTGTGTGTGTGTGTGTGTGTGTGTGTGTGTGTGTGTGTGTGTGTGTGTGTGTGTGTGTGTGTGTGTGTGTGTGTGTGTGTGTGTGTGTGTGTGTGTGTGCAAGTAAGTGCGTCAGGCCCGGAAAGGTAAGGAGGCCCAACACCATGACACAGCTAAATGTAGCATGTCACCACATTGCACGTGGCAGATTATCAGGCATACTTTTAGAGCCAACTTCTTCTGGCAAAGGCGGGAACAAGGACACTTCGCCCTGAGGGTTAATGTAATAATAGGAACAGTATGACTGCAAAACCAAATTAGGACTTGTTGCAGTACTGGTTGTTTGGTAATGTTAGAATCCCTTGTAGCACAAGTGTGTGAGACAGGTGAGTCTATTCCTGGTTAAGCGTGTTGTCCTATTTTGGTTGCGCAGCCTCCAATATTTTCTGAAAGAGGTTCGAGAAAAGCATTGTAATTATTACAAAATGCGTTAATGCATCAAAGATATATACCTTATGGATATTAATATTGATTAATAATGTAATTTAATGTTGATAATACAGTTATTTCAGTGTATTTTCGAGCGAGGTACATTTTGAGAAAATAATAAATAACAATATTTTTTTTAATGAAACTTGTCATGTTAAGATATCTAACTGGTTTCCTACCAACTATACTAGGCATTTAGTTTAATTTGTGCCTAGCCTCTGTGTGTGTAATTAGCCCCGGATTTATTTAAAGCTGAATATTGTTACACTGTTAGCATCTTGCAATGTTTTCTAGACTTGGGATTTGTCTTGGATTGGCAAATAGCAAATCAAAATGTAATGATGCTGTCATCCAAATGGTAAATAATGAAATGATGGAATGCAAAATATTTAGTGAGGCTGCGGTTAAAGGTCACATATTATGCTAAATGCACTTTTTAAATGTGTTCTAACATATCCATGGGTCCACGGTGTGCCTAGAGACTGCCAAAATATCAAAAAAATAACAATCTCTCCTTTTCTCACTCTCCCCCTTTCTGAAACCCCCACCCCTCCCCCCCAATATACTCGAGTCAGAATTCTCGCGGTTTATGATGTCATAAACTGCACAGCCACATCCCCATATTTTCTTTATATGTCCATGCTTCCCCCCCACATTAGTAACCAGAAACTTCCACCGTGCAGTGTTTTATGATAACTCCCCTCCCCCCATTTCTTATTGGTCCACGACCCCGATATCCTCTGGAAAATTTTCCGAGCGACAGCCATGTTGTTTTCCCCGCTAAGCGACAAGATGCCCATAGTACAGCAAACCATGCAGAGTGTTGCATAAACCAACACAGAAGCATTCTGCTCATAATCCACAAATGTATCTTAATCACAGCAGTCTTAATAATGCCGCGTTTATAACAAGACAAGGCTTAGGGAACTACTTGTGTAGTAATTCCATCGGTGAAACTAAAAGGAATCTCCTCAATGGTTGTTTGTTATTTACCTAGTGTAGCATGTAGCTTCGGGAGTAGCACCCAACGCTTGCTTCTATTACACTAACTTGGCTTTCCCACTGCAGTTTAATAATGCCTCGTTGTTAACACCACAAAGGGTGGGAAGTTATTCCTGTAGAAACCAAATGTGAGGCTACTGTTTTCACTGGTTTTAAATCGTCTGAGTGTTACTTTTAGCCGTTAGCGCACATGTAGCTTCGGATGTAGCACCCAACGTTTGCTTCTATTACACTAACTTGGCTTTCCCACTGCAATTTAATAATGCCTCGTTTTTAACACCACGAAGGGTGGGAAGTTATTCCTGTAGAAACCAAATGTGAGGCTACTGTTTTCACTGGTTTTAATCATGTCAGGTCATGTCAAACTGTTATGTCAAAGTATGGCTTCGCTCCGGGTAAACACTGTGTTCGCAGTCACGCAGTGTCTCTCTAGTTTCACGTAAGCACGGCAGAGACGGTGGGAGGGGGGCCCGGCAGAGAGGTGGGAGGGGCCAGCCAGATCACAGGCAGCAGACACCAATATAGGTCATCCGGAGACCAGAGGAACGTCAGGGTATAGAGGCTTGCTACAATAAATGATCTGAACGGGTTTTTCAGCAAACATTTAAAAAAATAAGTATTAGGGACTACTTAGACCATATAAAATTGACAGCAAAGTGCATAATATGTGAGCTTTAAACTAACTGAGAAGATTAGTTGGCTGCCAATCACTCATAAAATAATAATAATATTTACTTATAGTGTGGTTTATAAAATAATAATAATGCCAATGAATACCAGAGTAGGGAATAGTTGCTGTATTTTTAGGCGGTGAAAATTGCAACCAAATAGGGATATCTTAGCAGTCACCTCCCTCTTCCCTATGTCCACATATCCGTAAGTAAGATAAAAACCTATAAAACAAACATTGGGAAGGATTTGACCTGCTCCGCCATTTTAGCCGGGTTAACATTCAGCTATGTGTGCGTTCACAGGCAGAGAGACCCGCCTCTTAGTAGTGTTCTCTCTCCTGATTGGATAAAAGGTTGTGGGATACCAGAAAAAGGTTCTCCGCCGATTACTGCAGAGAGCGGAGTGACTGAGAGACCTGTGTTATGAACCACATACGCTATAGTAATTGCTGTATGAATATAGAGCGATGTGTAACACATGTATTAACAAAATAAAGCTGCCTACAATACCAGCGTTTGAAAGGAATTGCTTTAGTCTCCACATTTGACCATCAGTGGCAGGGGAACATGGTAAAGGGGGAATGCCATCCACACACACACACACACACACACACACACACACACACACACACACACACACACACACACACACACAGGGTGACTTGGGAAAGGAGCTGTGTTGTGTGCAAACCACCCTCCCCCCAAAGGACTTACTCTTGATGGGGATGATGAGCTGGGGTATGACGGGCTGGATCTTGGGGCCTCCGTGCTCTAGCATGTCATGGACTCCCTGGCGGGCGAAGAACTCGTACGGATGAACAGTCTCACATAAGCCATCAAAGAACAGAGGCAGGTAGTGGTGGTAGTCCAGCTTCTCAATCTCCACCTGCGGATAGACATATTACATCAACATGAAAGGCTTTATTAACTGCTCCTTTAATCCAGAGAGGTCGACAGAGAGAGAGAGAGAGAGGGGGGGGGGCGTCCTTTGTTCAAGGGCATTTGTTTGAGCATAAGGCTGTTTAAGGAGACATTAGCCAGCAGCGGGGATTAGGCCTGACTTTTACTGACACTCATATTCACACCTGCACCAGTGCATACACACACATACAAAAATGCACACAGTGAGGGACACATTTCAAACAAAGTGGTTATGGCCATAAAGCTCCCCTTCATTCTCTGCCCTTTGTATTTGTTTGTCCTTGGCTTTTGCACAATATCTATGTCTGGAGCTCCTCTTGCAGCCATTTATAAATACGTATAGACATGCTCATGCACTCACGCTCACCCACACACACAATGGTGAGGGGACAGCTGTTCAGGAGATCATGACACAGCGGCATGTGGCATCTTGTGGGCTGACATGTTAACACCTGTTTACACCGTTTACTGGACAGACAGGAAGGCACACCCACACACACGCACACACACACACACACACACACACACACGCTCTGGTGCTTGATGAAGACATTCGTCCAGTTACAGGCTTTGAAGTAGTTTGGCTTAAGTGTGTGGGTATTGTGTGACACATGAAAGTCAATCCTTTCATGTGTGTGAAGCCATCAGAGTTAGGCCGGGGCACAACAGCTGACCCAAACAAAGCTGTCCTTGAGCCTTGTGTGTGCACAATCACATGTGTGTTCCAAAATACAACAATATCATTGTGCACTGGATCTAGTTACCGAGTGTGTGTTTATAACAGGGGTGTCAGCTGTAGCGCTGCATCCCAATGGCACTATTGTTAAACCAGGGGTTAGAGTTTGAATGGGGGATTCTGTTTTTCATGTAAAGAAAAGCTAATCCCTCTGGTGTGGAGGCAAACAGCCGCCAGCAGCCAGCAGTCCTTGAGGACAGCTGAAGCAATAAGGACACACTCACTCACTGTCCACACACACACAGACACACACGTATAGGCCTACATATTAACACGAGCCCCACGCTGGGTCACATTGGCCCCTTGCTGAAATGTCACCCAGGCAGCGATGCTCGGTGCTTTCAAGACACCAGCCCTCGCTCAGCCACCGGTTAGAGCAGAGACTTCAAAGCAGAGAAGACCAACACTCCTGCTACCAATCTTACTTGAAACAACCCCTCTTATCCCCCCTCCCCCTCCCCCTCCTCTGGGTAAATACAGAGAAGGAGAGAGAGAGAAAAAGATAGAGCGATGGCAAGATGGCGACAGAGACAGAGAGCTGAAACTGTTAGCGCAAAGAGACAAGGCTGATTGCTTTGAGGCAATTTGCCGGCCAACCTTGACCTTTCCCTGCGCTTGGTCAAGATCATCATTGTGAGTCAGGCGGGCTGGAGACGAGAACAAAAGCAAACACAAGCCCGGAAGAGGAGGGGAGGAGAGGGTGAGACGGGAGAAGCAAGATGAGACTACAACATGCATGGCATTGTTCGCCAGCCAATGGCAGTGGATGGAACACATGAACAGGGTTTTTCCTGCATAGAGAAAGTTTTGGCGCGCGCCAAAGCGGATTTATCCAGCGCCAAAGGAAAATCAGGAGCGCCAAAATTATAAAGATTGAGAATAAATATAGCTATTTAAAACCTCTCCAAATTCAGCCCAATTTAAGTCATCCTTCTTGAGGGGCTGGGCAATAACTTGAATTTCATTTTCGATTACTATTACGGCTTCCCTCAATCATGAAAACAAAATAATCGTTATTAAGCTATCATTGTTCCGCACGCCGGGGCATGCAGGCTTTTAAATGCAGCGAACCCTTTCAGCTGAGCCGTGCGCTCGCTCGGCCCCTCCCTCACTTTAGCTATCGGCTGGTCCAGAGAGGAGGGAGATGTTGCGCATTGCCGGGTGTTTTGAAAAACTTCTAGATGACGAGAATAAAGGTAAAACTAATTGTGTTGTCTGAAAACACTTCAGACTCACAACAAACTAAAATAATGTGCAAGATATGTCACGCGCGGACACGAGAGAGAAAGAGACAGAGAGAGAGAAAAAAAGGCATATACGACCTGATCTGTACCTCTAGACCAATTTGTTTATTCACTTTAAGTCGAATCATAGTGGTCTATGACCAAGTAATCAATGAATAAAAACACAGGAGGTGCTCCTTGACTCCTACCACCACAACTGAGTCACCACAACCGTCAACACTACAATGCAACTGCCTATCCACCCTGCTCCCTGACATACAGTCATATGAAAAAGTTTGGGAACCCCTCTCAGCCGGCATTATAATTGACTCTGCTTTCACAAAAAAAAGATAAAAGTGGTATGTCTTTAATTTACCAGGAACAGCTAAGTACTGGGATGTTTTCCAAACAAAGATTTTTTGAAAAGCAGTATTTGGTTGTATGAAATAAAATAAAATGTGAAAAACTGGCTGTGCAAAAATATAGGAACCCTTGTGGTTTTGTTGATTTTAATGCCTGTAACAGCATGTAAAACTGATGACTTTAAACACAAAGTTGGTTGGATTATGTTGTTAAGCCTTGAACCTCATAGAAATGTCTGTTTAATCATGAGAAAATGTATTTTAGGTGCCTAAATGCAAGTTGCACTTCTCTTTGACTCTCTGCTGAAGTGAGACAGAATGGGATCATCAAAACAGCTCCCAAAAGATCTGAAAAACAAAGATTGTTCATTGTCATGGTTTAGGGGAAGGCTACAAGAAGCTTTCCCAAAGGTTTCAATTGTCAATTTCGACTGTAGGGAACGTTGTCAGGAAATGGAAGGACACAGGCATAGTGGCAGTTAAACCCAGGCATGGCAGACCAAGAAAAAAACAGGAGCGGGATAGGTGGAGGATTGTGAGAATGGTTGCACACAACCCACAGATCACCTCCAAAGACCTGCAAGAACATCTGGCTGCAGATTGTGTATCTGTACATCGTTCAACAATTCAGCGCAATTTGCACCAAAACATCTGCTTTTTATAAAGACCAAATAACTTCATTTTTGTCTCATCAGTCCAAAGCATTTTCTTCCAATATGAAGCTGGCTTGTCTAAATGAGCTTTTGTAAACTCCATGCAACTGTATCTGTGGCGTGGGCGCAGAAAGGGCTTCCTTCTCATCACCGGGCCATACAGATGTTTTGGTGCAAATTGCACTGAATTGTAGAACCATGTACAGATACACAATCTGCAGCCAGATGTTCTTGCAGGTCTTTGGAGGTGATCTTTGGGTTGTGTGCAACCATTCTCACAATCCGCCGCATATGCCGCTCTTGTACTTTTCTTGGTCTGCTAGACCTGGGTTTAACTGCAACTGTGCCTGTGTCCTTCCATTCCCTGACAACGTTCCTTACAGTAGAAATTGACAATTGAAACCTTTGGGAAAGCTTCTTGTAGCCTTCCCCTAAACCATGACAATGAATAATCTTTGTTTTTAAGATCTTTTGGGAGCTGTTTTGATGATCGCATTCTGTCTCACTTCTGCAGAGAGTCAAAGAGAAGTGGAACTTGCATTTAGGCACCTAAAATACCTTTTATCATGATTAAACAGACCTTTATATGAGGTTCAAGGCTTAACAACATAATCCAACCAATTTTGTGTTTAAAGTCCTCAGTTTTACATGCTGTTACATGCATTAAAATCAGCAAGACCACAAGGGTTCCCATATTTTTGCACAGCCAGTTTTTCACATTTTATTTAATTTCATAAAACCAAATACTGCTTTTCAAAAAATCTTTGTTTGGAAAACATCCCAGTACTTAGCTGTTCCTGGTAAATTAAAGACATACCACTTTTATCTTTTTTGTGTGAAAGCAGAGTCAATTATAATGCCGGCTGAGAGGGGTTCCCAAACTTTTTCATATGACTGTAAATAAATCATGCCCTTACATTTAATGCTATCAAAAGACGTGCCCTATCAACACCATTTACAACTGGTTATTTTTATTTTGACATATTTATTTTATTCAATTATTAAAAATATGTTTCACTTATTTAGCCTATTTCTATTCTCCCTGTTTTCAGTTCAAGTCATGGTGTTATTAGAAAAAAACCTTGTTAAAAGTATAATAAATGCATAATGTTCTTAAATCAATGATTAACTGTCTTTAATAATCGTGATAACACAATGTGATTACTCAAAATAATCATGATAATGATTTTTTCATAATCGAGCAGCCCTACCTTCTTGCAATTTTCATGGTTTAGATCAATTAGAAACAATTAAAGTATTAAATAGGTAGGCCTAGTCATTATTAGTATTTTGACTTCATATCTACAGGTTGTTTATTGTGATTTCATAAGTGTCAGTGAGCTCCATGGTTACGCAGTGATTGACAGGCTGACTGAAATGCTCTTTAGCTGGACAGAAACACCCCTCTCCCAACCCCACACCCCTCTTAAAATACACAAACCGTTTGCCTTTACTGTTGCACATAGTCGCGAAAAAAGTTGGTCGCGTACTGACCCCCCAAAGGCCCATTCTGAGCCAGGAAAAACCCTGCATAAACACATGGTGCTGTTTGCTGCTTTTTGGAACTTCTTTCTTTTTTCCCTTTGTTTTAATGCTGAAACTAAATAAGAGGTTTAAGAAGAATTCAAATTAACATTGTAACATTAGGTTAAGATTACATTAGGTTAAGTTTTCAGAATGTTATTCTGAAAACAGAATAACATTCGTATACTACTTCCTTTCATGCACGATTTGAGTATACTTGTGCATGTACTGTTGTGTGTGTGTGTGTGTGTTTTGTGTTATTGATAGGAGTTTAAATAGCCGTTTAATAACATGAGTGAGTATTATTTGTCAATTTTGTGATGTGGTTCTTGCACCAATATGAAAAAAATCCTTACTAATATAAAGACACATTATATAAAAAAAAGGAGAGCGATGTCATTAGCTTTCTGATAACAGCTCAGAGACTTTGTCAGTAGATTATCAGGTCTCACATTTCGGTGCGAGACACGATTTCACCTACACTGTTATGAACCTGAGGTGTTGTGGGAATAATTACCTGGGAGCATTACTGTGGTGTGTTTGTGAAGATGCCTCTGAATCTGTGAGGCTCTTAATCAAAAATCACAAAAACACGCACTTTAGGTTTCGGCCGAATCAGCAGTGGATTCCAATCAGCAGTGGGGGACAGTCACGTTTTTACTTGCACACGAACACGCACACACACACACACACACACACACACACACACACACACGCACACACACACACACACACACACACACACACACACACAATCACACGGTCCCAGGGAATCTTAATCAGTGGCTGTGCTGAGCTGTAACTCTTGCATCCGTTATTGATTGTCCGCCCAGGTTTGTTTGTCTTTGGGTGCCTGTGGGAATCCCCCTGGAGTCCAGGGAGTCAATGAGAGTGGAGCACGGGAAGACTATCAGCCAAGTAGCAGCAATTAGCCCAGGGACACAGACCTGCATGTCTCCTCTGGTCAGCACGGCAACAGCAGACACACGGCAACAGAATAGGACTAAACTAGGAGCAAGCCTGTGGAGAGCCTGGGCTCATTAAACAACAGTAGCAGAGGCTCCTGACAGGCACAGGAGACCGGGAGGAATGAAAACAGCAGGTTGCCACCTTAAATACACAATAGCTGGATGTGATTGGGTGTGGGGGTATGTGTGTGAATACATGTGTGGGAGGTTAGATTTGTGTATATGAACACTTTAGATATTTCTCCGTGTACAGCTTCGGCGTGTGTACGATTAGCTTTTGGAGTTGGTTTGCTAGGGCGGTGTGAGTCATCTAGGTTGAGAAAGCTAAGGGCAGAATTACGCAGAAGCCAAACAGCAGGATAACAGTGTGAAAAGGACAGAGAAAAATGAGGATAGAATGTATTTTTCAGTCTGCTCCTGAGGTAATTGCTGTGGACTATGTCCAATATGATTCGAAGCAACAAGTTGAACTTTCCCATTACATAAAAACCGCACTTGGCTTTTAGCCTGTGGTGTATTGCCAGCAGTGATAGCCTTCGGATGTGTGTGTGTGTATGTGTTTGTGTGTTTGTGTGTGTGTGTGTGTTTGTTTGTGTGTGTGTGTGTGTGTGTGTGTGTGTGTGTGTGTGTGTGTGTGTGCTTGCATGCGTTTGGATGTCAGTTGGTAAAACTTTGTTCATCTCTTTTAAAAGACCCTGGTATGCTATGGATTATAGTACTATGTATTAATTTCTCCCTCATCCTCCACCTCCTGACTAACAACATGACAAGAGTTATGGAGGTGTGACTGGAGGTCATCCTTGTTTCAAGTCAGAAATACATCGAATTTAAGGATCTGATGAAGCTATAACTACAGTTTTACCGCTGGCAAATGTTGTCGTCCAGCCTTTTCTTATAACCTTTGTTGCCTTCCAAAAAGCATCTCTCATAGATCATTCAGAAAAAAAACAGGCGGTATGCCAGCTGGTTGACAATGAAGCTATTTTAATGGACGAGGCCATAATGAGTTGACCTGGATTCAGCTTTCTGTAAACACAAGTACAGGTATCTGTATTTAGATGAGCTGGCAGGTGAGTGGCTGTCAATTATTTCAGCTTTAAAGGGAGAAACAGGCTTCCCATTGGTGCCACTCTCACGATGAGTCATGCATCACACAGTCACTATGGCCAAACAAACATCCATTAGTTCTGCTGAAAATGCATTATGGACGACCAAAAGGGAATGCATGTGTACAGTGTGGCATGCATCGAGAGGATATTCACTCTTAGGAAAGAGATGTACCCATTGAAAGGGCTATATGTCATGGGGGACGCAAGAGGCACACATGACATGAACCAGCGAGCACTAAAAATAACAGTACAAACAACAGAATTCCTCTCAGTCACCTGCTTGATCTCGACTTCATGGCGCAAGATGTTGTTGCTCCTGTCATTTTCTAAAACTCCATCGGTGGACATTGTATTCTAGATTTGCGGATCATACAGTGCTGCAATGCAAGAATGCTTCATTAAAATACATAATGAGGATGTATTCAAATAAAAAGTATTTAAAATGTTTTAATTAAATAAAACATTTAAAAATAATAATATTTAGGATGGAACAGTAAGACTAAATGATAAACTGCAATATTTGCTATAATTTTCATAGTGTGAGGTCCAAGGCAATTAAATGACTGTAAACAAAGCACTCCATGAACTAATTCAATAAGTAGAAGCACAAATTACTGTGAACACTTCATCAACTTTGTGGATCTCAATATTCCATTTGCGGAATGGACCAAGTTGAGAAATAATGGTATGATGTCAGTGGAGTAAAAAAATGCAAAAAAAAAAGTGCAGACAGACAAGCAAGTAATTCAGTTCTGATTTCAAGACAATTTGTGGAAAATATGAAGTGGATTCAAGTTTCAATGTTTGTCTGCAAATTGTTAGTAATGATGTTAGGAATTGATGTATAGAGTGTATGCATGTAAACATTAAGACTGTCTGTTGGGGTTGTTGAGTTCTCCACAGCCTCAAACATGACAGCTACTGGATGTGTCGACTTGACTGCAGATTGCTACTAACTCTTAAAATATCACTGATCTATTTTCTACAATGTTCTTCAAGAAGACGTTAACTCATTATGACAGCTCCTCATTAACTTAATTAACATAATGGCAGCAAAATTAGTCCTGGACTTCATTCTCTTATGTTTCTATTTATTGTTAGCTGAAGGCAACTAACCCAGAAAACCGCCTTTGTGGCTGATTTACACAGCTGCACACAGATTTCAATGTCCCTTTGAGAAAAGCATTAAACAGTAGAACCTCTCAAACACAACACATACTAATAATGTATTCAACCTAATCCCCCCTGTATTTCCACTGGGCCACAGGTGTACATCACACCTCTGGTCACAGCATTTCCAAAAAATCAGTCACCATGTGTGTGCACCCACTGTGAATACGAGACAGAAAAGAAAAACAGAGATAAAAAGAGAAAAAAGAACTGAATATTTTGACTTTCTTGGAGGTCACAATAAGAGGAGCAAGACTGGAATAGGCAAACGATAAGTGGGGGAGAGTAGAGGAGTGAGCCACTCTCGCTATCTCCCCTGACAGCTGTTTCCATCTAACAAGCATGCAAGTATGCTCAACGCAAAGCACTGGTAGAAGAGTGCATGGTGTCAATTGAAATGATACCTAACACAAGCCGGATGAAACAATTTTGGGTCTTCAAAGATAGTTCAAAAGCAGGACACAGAGAGTTATGAATTTTATGTAAACTTAGCTCTCTCTCTCTCTCTCTCTCTCTCTCTCTCTCTCTCTCTCTCTGTCACATGCACACACTCTGAGATGAAAAGAGTTCTATTGAGGCACACAGTCATATTAAATTAGATTAAAAGGAGGAGGGCGTTACTAGGGTAACAAACATTAGCCAACGTAATTGAAACAGTGACCCTGTAGACAGTTGTTAAAGTTACTTTTAAAGGTGAAGAAAAACTGCAGTAGAGGTCCCCGTTATAAAAATAAAAAAATCTGAATAGAATCATTATTTTAAGTCAACAAACAATTAGTGTTTCAGGATGCTTCAGAAAAGTCCCCTCATGTCATGAGTATTTAGCAAGACGTTTTAAAGAGGCCTGATGATGCTGCAGCAGGCTATTTTATGTATGACATGTCATTTATTTATCTAAACTGTCTTAATCAAAATCATTATCTGTTTTGTTTTTACAATTGTGTTTCTGTAGCTTCCTATTAGGAACAAGGAATTCAACACTCAAGTCGTTCCTGTGCTCCCACTGAAAAACCCCATCACAATTATTCTTCAATAAACAAGCAAGCAAGTAAAACCAATTAATTTCCCATATGCATTTCAATCTTGCCTGTGGAGAGTCATTTGGAAACTAATTTGTTCACCCTGCAGTTTTTTCTTGCATATGGCATGGACAGGCTCCTGCACAGTTCACTCAAAGTGACAATCTCAGACTTCTGCAGGCCACTGTGGCAGCAGTGATTGAAAGAAAAGCTGAGTGAAGTGAAGGAGGGGGCTGAGCAGATTGGTGAAGGGGTAGAGGGATGCAGGAATATAATATTAAAATAAGTTGAAGTGGGTGAGAATAAACAGACTGTCTGGAATCCGCTACGGTTTTAAAGGTGAGGCCGCTAAATAAAGCTAAGATTAGGGCCTCCGCTCGCTGTGTGTGTGTGTGTGTGTGTGTGTGTGTGTGTGTGTGTGTGTGTGTGTGTGTGTGTGTGTGTGTGTGTGCGCGTGTGTGCGTGTGTGTGTGTGTGTGTGTGTGTTCATTCCAGCATGGGACCCTCAGCCACTGTGATAGAAGGAAAAGGTGACCAAAGGCTTCCTCGCTGGAGTTCGCCTTATCTTGATGTATTGTGTTCATGTCTGCACATGTTAGCATGCACAGATGCTCTGACATGGTGTGAGATACACGCCTTTTTACAGTGGGCTAGCAATGGCCCACAAGGTCACAGCTTGCCGGCTATCGGTGCGATAGCGTTCCATGTCCTGTCTATTCAGGAGCCATGACGGCCTCTGCTCTTCTTAGCTCCCAGTGATTACGGCTAAGCAGCCGAGCTTGACAACACACGGGCAGAGTGTAATCAAGTCAGAGAGAGAGAGGGAGGTGTAATCAGCATTTCCCCTCCAATCAGCCCCAAAATCACTGTCTCTAATCTGCAGCCAGCCATTGATGGGTTTGATTGATAGGATGGATTTGTTATCTGGCTGTGGGGGTCTGCAGGGAGCACAACAACAAGCAGGAGCAAGAGACACAGTCAGCTTATCAGCTATTGCTACATTTGTTACCGCTCTCCCCTCGTCGAGCGAGCAGAGCTTTTTCCTCACGGGCTACAACTGCAGCGCTCCCCTCATTTATCATACAGAAGAATTAAATGTGGACACTTCAAAGTACTTCCACACACAAGGGTCCCCGGGGGCATGTGTTTTCTCCCTGTTTAAAATGGAAAGGGCCGATCCATCACTGGTTGTTTGCGACGGATACAGAAACCACAGAGAGTTTTTGTGTAGTCGTGAATGTGTATGTGTGTGTGTGTGTGTGTGTGCGTGTGTGTGTGTGTGTGTGATTGATCGTTCAAGTGAGCATGTGTCTATGCGCGCATTAATTACTTGCATATAATGTATGTCGTGTGTGTGATTTGTACATGTCAGATTGCACAGTGAAGATAAGGGGACAGAATAATGCTTTTTCAGCAGACAAACACCATGACTGTAACATCTACTGCCTGCACGGTTTTGATAAATCTAGCTTCTCTGCCTCACACTGTACTGGAAAAATCCTCCCAAATGTTCAAACAAATATGTTGATTTGAAATGAGCATGTGATGAATGAGCTCAATTGATTTTGTGCGTGAAGCCAAAACAATAGAGACCAAGACAAATGTTTGGTCTGTGTAAGATAACAAGGCAACTTTACCCGGCAGTGTGACAGTGTTTCTCTCTGTGCGCTTGAAGAAACACCATCGACCAAATCAAGAAAATAAAGACAGGATTCGGTATAATTTAGAAATGACACAGATACAATTAGGTTGTCGGCCATTAACATGCAAAGATAATGAGCCGGCATTTGTATGCGACCGTGCGTTCCTGTTTCCCAAGTTGATTGTTTGTCTGTGCAGAAAGCTGTAAAGGAGGAGTTATGTAAAACAAAAATCTAAAAAAAAAAATCTAAACAATTGTTGCTTAATATTGGACCAAAATTGCAAACCTATGACCAGGCCCAGAAATGTATCTTATGACAAGAGACTCATCTTTTCCAAACTTCCTATCATGTATCAAAACCTAAATTAGCATGCGCAGATGTGTATAAAAAAAATTATAATACAAATCTCCAAAACAAGACCTTGAGGTGAGATTTTGGGGACCTGATGTCTCAATATTTTAAGTCAAAATTGATGCGAAGACCCAACGAAGGACCTTGAGGTGAAATCTTTCTTAGCAACAAGATCTGTGTTGCGTCAGACGGTGCCTACCTATAGCAAAGATCTTAGTTCTGCTGAGGAACCCCGATATACCAGGACAGCCACCCAGAATTTCAGTGCCAAAAAAAAAAAAGGTGACAGTTCCTTAACTACTAAAAATAAATGATAAGAGGGAGCATCTTCTTAAATTCAACAAGTGAACCCAACTCCAAGCTTGTGTGTCAAGTATGCCAGTAAGCCAGTAATGCCCCAGCCTGAGCTGTGGAGAAGCACAGAGAATCGGCAGAAGTAGCAGAAGGCAGTGTGTGCTTTTAGGGGCCAAACAGAAGCAGCAGCAGATGCAAAGAGTGTCTGTCAAGGCTCTGCCCCAGCTCCTAATGGGATGTTCCTGTTGTTGCCAGCGGATAACTCTCATCCTGTGTTCTGGACTACACATCAAAGAGGGGGCCTGGACTCCACAGAGCTACCAGGGCTGCACGGATGCAGGAGGACACAGACAGTCAGTGGTGTAGGAAGGGTAAGTAAAGGGTACAACAAAAAAGCATGCAAGCAACCAGGTAAGAAAGACAGAGGGAGTAAAAAAGACTGGGCATTAATTGTGTCCCTCTGTTCACCTTCAAAGAAGATTAAAGCCCATTCTTTAATTTCTGCTTCTATCTAGGTTAGGGAACAGGGAGGTGAAGAGAGGGGAGCAAAAAAATCAAAAATAAAGAAAGCCGACTATAAAAGTCAAGTGGGACAAATGGTGCTTCTTTTAAATCCAATCTGGGGGAAGCTGGGAGACAAATGTGGCTGTTATAGTTAAAACACTTTGGGGCAGTGCAATAGTCACAGAAGATGTTTTTTTTCTCAAAAGGATGTAATGGCCTGCTTTGGGATAGACTGTCAGACAAGACACTCATATGTGGATACTTGTGGGGTCAATCAACGGTTAAGTGGGTGAACTGAGGCATCTTTACATCCGAAGGTGGCCTAGCTTGTGTTAAGAACGTTAGTTAAATTAATTTAGTTAGTAGCGGTGTGTCGGGCTCCAGTTCACCTTGTCCGTCTTTATTTCTCAAGAGTGACCTGTTTGCTATACATTATCCCTTACCTTAAGTTTTATGCTCATACACACACACACACACACACACACACACACACACACACACACACACACACACACACACACACACACACACACACACAGAGCTCCATCATCCACCTACAGGATTTCTTTCCTTAGCGTTGATGAAATCATCTTCAGACCCACAGTTCAGCACTTTCACTCACTGCCTTTAACAAAAAGGAGTGAATCTAAAGAAGAGGATTGTTTCAGGGGAGCTGAGTAATGTGCTCTACATGCAGGGCCTTATGAGTGGGATGAAAGCAAGCTTTTGAAATGTCACAGAGAATGAAGTGCTGCGTGAGTCTGAGCACATACACAGACACACACCAACACAGAACTGCTACTACTACTATTACTACTGCAAGATTCATATTTTCTCGTCTAGTCTGACCATGAATGTATGATCATTGGATCAATACATAAATGCAAAGCAACACACTAGCTCTAACAAACCTACTACATGTTCTTCCAGTCTTTCGAAAGCGAAAACAAACCAGGATTAAGGTGTCGCGATCAAAATCAAAGGATCATTGTAGCCTCTGAGAATTGCAACATATGTCACAGTTCAAGTTACTGTGTAGGACAATCTAAAGGAAGACGAAACCCAATTAGGAGAGTGAAGGGCACTTTACAACATCCAAAGATGGTGGAGTTTTCAACCATAAAGAATGACTGAACACACAGATTTGAAAAATCACTGTCTTCGGACTGGCCAATTGCACACTGCTCCCTGTTGATGATTGGCCTCCTTCAAAAACACAACAATAATCCAGTAACAAACATACTTCCAAAAGGCAAATAGGACAATGATACAAGAAGGAAAACCAATCACATCTGTACAACGGCAAAATAATCGAGCATAAAAGTTTGCTTTCTTCTTTGCCCATGTGCCAGCTGTAGATGCCCACAAAGAGCAATGGCTACTCCTGCGCGGAAGAGAGCACGGCTTGTGTGAACATTTACGGAATAATTTTGCAGGCGGTGCCCACACACCCGCGGAGGGGATAGCACGCAGGTTTCCACAGGGAGTATGCTGAGACTTTAAAAAGGTCAGTGACATAACACTGTGTAGTTACTTTTAAGATGATGAGAGGAAACAACGAATTTGCAGAACATTTTTTTTGGGGGATTGGTTAAGGCAAGAGAAGTCACATTAATATGTTGTACTATGATTGGTGCCTGCAAGACCAAAATGAGTTACCTTCATAAATCAAGCATAATTTACAGTCTTGTTGCTGTCAGGAAACACAAGCCAAGTTTGAGATCTATGACTCGTGTTAGTGTTTGAATTACTGAGCGTCAATTACTTAATGGTAGCTAGAGATGATTTGAAACAAAGTATTGCAGCAATACAAATAAGTGGTGAACCTGTGCTCTTGACCTTGAGATACGAGGAAGATGTTTTGGTATTTTTTCATTCATAATTTCCCTTTCAGTACAGAAACAAACAAATGATTAAAACATTTTCACAGAAAATGTCCTTTATTACAATTATTTCAATGGTGCATACACAAATACAACTGTAGTGTGTGGAGATCATTAAACATTCCCATTTTCTTTTGGCAAAAATTGATAAATAATTCTACAGTCTAAATCCACTGGCTTGAAAGGTCTGTAGTCAAGGTAAGGGATTCATTACAGCAGGTAGTGGGTGGCATTACAATGGATGGAGAGCATATACAAAGGTTTATCTACTTGGAAGGACAAAAAGCGTTGTTTTCCTGAAGGGAAGAAAAATTGCTGGTGCCCCCAGGATTATGCTTGTCCCTGCTTGTGTATGTGCACTCAGCCCCCCTTCTCACACACACACACACACACACACACACACACACACACACACACACACACACACTCGAACATGCACACACACATACATATATTGCACACCCACAAATCTACTTCCCCGTTTGTAAGAAGGACCGAGTAAGGGGAGCAGAAACAGTGCAGTGAAGCAGATGTAATTACAAAAGGCAATACAAGCCGTGTGTCTCCAAGCCTCTCTGACCCACATGGAGGAAGTAAGTCAGGGCTTATCAGGGCGCCACAGAATGGGGAAATCTGCCAGCAGAGGTGGCAAGTGCTCCCCTGCTCTTTTCAGATGTGACACTTTGGGAAGATGGTGGTGGTGGTTGGGCTCTAAATGGAGAGGACAGCAAATGAGGAAATAGTCCCTCCTACATTGAGCAGGCAGTCGCAGGTTTAACCCGGGAAGAGAGATGTATGGCAGATATACACAGCACTGACTGGTGCGCAAGGGTGATGGGATGACTAGATATGGTTGGTGGTAGGACAGCATGCATTGAATACAATTAAACTTGTTATGACAATCAATTATATTGCAAAAACAATCTAAGTAAAACTATTAACTGTTTACCATCAATTTGAAATGCCTTACTAGTATTTATTTATTTATTTATTTATTTATTTATTTATTTATTTATTTATTTATTTATTTATTTATTTATTTATTTATGCTGCTTTCGTTTTGTTGCTACCACTGGTGTGAAAGATGTGTGGACTAGAGACGTTGTTTTTTTTAGGAAATCCTTTGGCGAGATTTGACAGGCAATGTCAGATGACAAAGTGAAGAGCTGGAAGTTGAAGATGGGGTATGCTTTTGACAGGTTTATTGCAAACAAGTTGGGGTGGATGCGAACTGCTTGGCATTGGTGCTGCAAAAACAACTACACCCGCGGTATGAAAAAGATGCTTGCATGCCGCTCACACAGACACACACAAGATGATACTGCTTCTGATGTGCCACATTGACAAGTGATGGGAAAAGAAAAGAGCTGTTTTACATCCAACAGAGTCGATGTGACACATGTGTGCATAGTCAAATGTCATCTCTCACCTCGACTTACTCACTGTAAGGCCAATCTGGCAGGATTTCCCACACAGTAAGACCTACCACTTTGCATTGCTCTCCACTGGTTCCCTTGTGTTGCTCACATTAAGCTCAAGTCACTAATGCTTTCCTACCCACTACAATGTAAAAAGGCTTAAATAACAAGGTGTTGAATAAAGTGATGACATGAACCATCAGTTATTTTTGCTGTTTTAGATTGTGAATGTTTGCATGTAACTGTATTGCTACTGTCTTCTTAGGCTTGTATATATTGCACAATACTGGGCACACAAGCACTCGCACATGCGTAACAGACGGTGTCAAATGAAGCTCAACAGTTCCTGAAATTCACTTTCAGCAGATTCCAGGCCATAGTAATAAATAGAACTGAGCAGTGAGAAAACAAGAGCACAGCATCCTCACGCTGCATTTGGCCTCCAGGATGCAGTCCACCATTACCTCTGCTGATTCCTTTGAGGTAATCACCTGTATGGCTCCGGAGAAATTGGAAGGACAAAGGAAAGGGGGGAAAGGCTAGTTAAAGAGAAAGAATGAGGATACATGGAGGGGCCTTTGAATGAAATATGGCTTATATTATTTCTTTCTGCTCTGCAGACAGGGCCGTCTGTCATAGCCAGGAAGGGGCCAGAGAAAGTGGGCTAAGTGGTCCGGCCATTTCTTGTGCCTTTCCAAGCGGCTGAATAGATATTAGGATTTTACAGGCTATTACACATGATAATTGCACAGCATATTGAATTTTGGGCAATTTTCTCACACCAACTCCCCCCTTTCTTTCTGCCTCTTTTTCTATAAATAAATAGTGTACAGTATGTTAAAGGGACACTGTGTAACATTTTAAGTAATTTATTAGCTAAAATCAATATCCTCATTCATAAATATGTCCTCAATGGTGTACAATCACCTCTGCCAATAATCTGAATTATCCTCCTGAGCGGAGAATTACAAATATTAATGTTACATTTTGTACATTGAGCAGGCAAGTCTTATGGAGGAATCCATGTTTTTGGAATGTCATCAGGTGCATTGTTTAAAATTTAGAATTGTTCTTGTCCTTGAAGGCCACTGTAGCTTCTGTTATTATTCTAAAGGGTTGTGGTTACCCAGGGAGCGTTGCATTCTAGAACTTTGTAGAACTTTCTTGATGATGTCATATTACACACTGCACCTTTAAGTATCAATCATATATGGGCTGTGATTTAAATATTGTTTTTGACACACAACCAGCATCCATGACATTCATGTAAATTCAATAACAGCACTACACTAATTGCATGGCTTAAACCCAGCTTTAGCTCTTTAGATATTCATCTAAGCCAATTAAGCGAGAGGCGGGTTGGGGATGGGGCATAATCCTTGCTTGAATGTTAGAGTGCACACTCAAGAACAATGTCAGAGGAGGACCCAGTCCAGTCTGAAATAGCAGTTTGGCTTGCCTGAAGTTGATTCGTCTTGTGTGTTTCCTTTAGAAAAACGTGCAACTTCTGCAAGGTTTTTGTAATAAAGAGTAACAAAAGAAAAGCTGTTGTGATCTAAGAAGAGGTGATTAAGAATGAATGGTTAAGGAGGCTGTGTATCCTTTTACCAGATCCTTATGTATCTGCAATTTTTCAGTACAGGTGCTTATTTAAAAAATAAGGTATACTCTCTAAATAAAGAAAGGCTGAACTACACAAACACACATACAGACGAAGTCCTGCCCCTGTCACTTCAGTGGTACAACAACATCATTTTTTAGGCCCTGGTCTAAATTATAGCTTGCTGTCTAAAAGATACAAAGACGGCATCCTCTTAGTGTTCAGGAGAGAGACTGTCTGAGGATGCATGGGTATTTGAGGAGCATCATCACCATGTGCACCAGACTGCACACCGGCTCAGCTTAGTCATGATAAAGAGCAGAGAGAGAGAGGACAGATTATGAAATGCTGATGGAGTACCCTCAGCACTACCATTCATCAACATAATTAACCATAATCAGCACTATCCGCAGAGAGAGAGGGGGGGGGGGGGGGGATGTTGAGGGGGAAAAAGACTGTCAGTATAAATGGACTGAAGGTGGCAGGATTGCAAAAACTGTAACATTCACTCTCAAATATGGAAAACAAAAAACTGCATTACACAATTATGGTTCAATATGTCAGCGCAGAATATTCTTGTCATGGGGTAAAGTGAAATACCTAGTATCTGTAAAATATACCCAGACATCAGTTATAAAAAAATAAATAATCAAATGTTATGAAGATTTGGATTTAATGTGTGTGTAATGTGTGATTATGATACAATTGATGTGTCCTATAAATAGATTTTAAGCATGCAATGGAAGATAAAGTGCTTGCTTTGCATCTTCAGATTCAAACGGTGCACTGGTGTAGTAACACAAGCACGGGGAAGGCTCGTCAAGCCTTACCCCCATCAAGTGTCTGTATCTCATCTTGCATAAAAATAATTACTGCCCGTTCGGGGTCATCAGACAGTTCGTCTGAAATACACAGTCAGCTCACACCCGCGTCTCCAGCCAAGTCCGCATTACACATGCTGATCTGTTCGTCTTCATTCATTATTAACAGCCTAATGCAGACGGGGCCATGTAGGCCACTTTATGGAAGTTTAAAATTTAAATACTCTCAAATTCCTGGATAATTTGGACGATGACTTGACAGCAGAAAGGTGCCTCGCTGCACTCGATCTCAAGAGATATGTACAGCTTATATCTTGGAGAGCGCTTAAAGCGTTTTTCAGGGACATTGCATGTGTACGGCAGTCGGTTATTATCCTCCAACAATTAAATTGATTGTTATCTATGGAAAACATGGTTACCTAGAGAAAAAAAGAACAGTAGCTCTAAACAGGGCGGTTGTTCACAAGAAAATGTAATTATGGAAAACTAAAATTGTCCATGCACTCTGTAATGATATTAAAAAATATTTAATTCCACTATGTTACTGTTTGATAGAGAAATCATGAATACAAATGTACTCAGATCTTCTGTTCCGTGTAGACAGTGGGAACTAATATTAACTATCCGACTACATTTCCCCCAATTGATTACAATCCAGAGCTACTGTTAGCTCTGCCAGCTTATTCTTTTTTCTTTTAATTGTCTAAAAGGTTGTGAAGTTAGTTCTAGCGTGGCCCTTTTTAATTATCTCTGTGTATGTATGGAACAGTTTGAGTGCTGCGTGTCTCACAGGCAGGCCCTGCCAGAAGCCAACCCCCTATGACCCTGACCTTTTCAGGAACTAATAGAATTACAGCATACTGAATGCCAATTAAACAAACACATAAATGGAAAACAAAACAGGCAGAGAGAGCGCAGGAGTGTAATTGCTATAAAAACCCCTTAAGGTAAACACATGTTCCCGCAGTAGGCAGCCTCAGTGAGATATAGGGTGATGGGGAAAGGGAGGAGTGTATGTGTGTGTGTGTGTGTGCGTGTGTGTGTGTGTGTGTGTGTGTGTGTGTGTGTGTGTGTGTGTGTGTGTGTGTGTGTGTGTGTACTGACTTACAGAGGGAAAAAAAGCCGGGAGGAGATAACAGACGAGGCAGGCTAGCCTGTGAATGTGCTGTTAATTTAGCCCTGTTTTAATTAGCTCTACAGCCAGAGCACAGCAAAGCAAAGCAGAGGGGGGCTAGCGGGAAGCCCTGAAGTTCTGGGCAGACCGGCAGGCTGACAGAGGCCACCAGATTGGCGTGCTTAACTACTGCCTGTCTCAGACCAGCAGCTGGGCACACGCATCGCCCACTGCTCTTATAACCACCCAGAGGTAAAAAAAATAATTTGGCAACTGGCCCGACAGTAACAACACAAACATTCTCACTCATGCAAGTTTATTAACATCTATACTTTTTAATCCCTTCTGTGGTCTCAAGTGGCTTTTATTAAATCATGGTGTTTTCTCTCTCTCTCTCTATGTCTCTACTTAACAATGAAGAGGAAAAAACAAAGTGACAGTTGCTTATGTAATTGCCCCTGACTCTCACTCTCTAAGGGACAATCTCTGTTTACAGAGTTCACACTCGAGCTACGTTGAAAGCTAGGTGGGTGACTGCTCTGCGTATATGAGGCCAGCTGATATTTGTAGAGTTTGACTATTTTATGAGTTTCAGCCCCTCAAAAAAAGGATGAAGACAATCCCCCTCTGAGCAGCAAACAGTGCGTGGCCTGTTGGGAATGAGCAAATATGCGCATAACTGCCTTAGTTTTCTGAGAGGATTTATGACATGGGGTCTTATTATGAGCACGTCGGATTACTGCCATACGCTCCCCTCCGAAATGAAGAGGTTCCACGCCACATAAAGCCCAAAGTGCCGAAATTGTCTCGCACTTTTGGCATACAGATTTTAAGGATGGCTACACCTTCCCACTTCTTTGGTTGATAAGGACCAGTTAGTCACCCTGAGCCTGATAGACCCACTCACTGTTCTCTTGTTTGCTTTAGCACGTCATGCACTATAGGACAATCAAAAGGTCATAAGGACACGGGCATTTTTCCCTCTAGTGACACCAACTTGATGAGTCCTCCACTTGAAATGGATAGTAATTGGTTGGTGAGCACCTCAAAGCTCTCCAGTGAAGATAGATTAAGCTACCTGCAAATGGAGATAGGGCAGGGCCTGGGGACCGTGGAGGAAAGGGTCGCCTACTTGACTTTGAAGACAGAGAGAGAAGATGGAGAGCTTGTGATGAAGGAGGCTGATTAACATACAGTATTTTGCAGTGTAGAGAGAGAGAGAGAGAGAGAGAGAGAGAGAGAGAGAGAGAGAGAGAGAGAGCCCCCTATCTACCAGTCAGACACTGTCTGGGGAAATATGCAGCGTCCGCCACAGTTAATGGGAGCCAGCGTGTTTATTGTCCTGTTAATTAGCAGGGATGTGGTTAGGGCTGTTAAGATATGTGTGAATCCAGGGAGGATGCAGGAACAAGTTAACAAATAGTAGCAACCAGCGGACAGGACTTCTCTATGCAAACAACAATTACAAAATATTGCCGGTCAACCCCTTTAACAATTCTCAAGTGAGCAGTTAGAAATGTTCCTTGCATCGCGGTTGATTAATTGCAATGTTTGAGACACATTTCCTGAAGCCTTAGGACAGGTAACGCTCTCTTGACCGCCAGTTGAGTTGTTTGATGTGCTAACTTTGATCATACACACTGTATTGCTGTGCAGTGCAGTCCAATTTGACTACATAGCACGGTGTGAAAAAAGGCCCACAGTATGAATTTCCATAGCGTTTTCTCTCTTCTCCTAAGGGTTCTTATCCCACAGTTGCTTGGTACGAGAAATTATACAACATGTTCCAGATGCATCCGAAAGAGCTTAATACATTAATGCTGGTCTAAGAACACAATACACACAAAGTGTCTTTGACAGTTTTAGCATAAAGCTATTGAACTTAAACAATGTAGATTAAAACCATTTTGAGTCCCCCTTTTTTGTGTTGCATAAATATACTGTATGTAGACAAACATTAACACCGCAGAACCTATACCTTCTGGTATAATATCTAATCACTACAGGAACAAAAGTGGTGAAGTAAAGCCTTTTGGCTCCAAATCCTTACAGTCATTTCCATAATTCATATTTCACCCAGCTACCAGTAATGTTGGACACCAAAATAGAAATAATGGATTTCCTGGAACTTTTTCACTCATCACCACCCGTATAGAACCTGCAGACAATCCACCTAGACACACACGCACACACACGCGCGCACGCACACACACACGCGCACACACACACGCGCGCACACACACACACACACACGCACGCACGCACGCACGCACACACACACACACACACACACACACACGGTGCTCTCGCCCAGACCAACACTATCAGAAGACTGTGCTAGCTCCAGGCCTCTAATTGGCCCCATTTCTCCTCCTCTTGTCTCTCTCTTTGAGGTCATGAAAGCACTGGCTACTCTGCTAATATGTGTTTCTGAAAAAAGGGTGGACCCACTTTAGCCAGCACTTATCCAAATACAAGTGAACTCTCCGAATGAAACCAAAGAGGAAAGGCCAGTGCTTTAAAAAAGTGTGTCTATGTGAGAGAGAGATGGAGAGAGAGAGAGGGAGAGGGAGAGAGAAAGAGAGAGAGAGAGTGAGTGAGTGAGTGACAGAATGGGGATGAGACAGAGAGCAGTGGCAGACAGCAAGGGTCTGCTGGCCGCAAACTTTGAGGCATGAAGGACGGCCATTGAAAGATGCGTCCCCTCTCACAGACACATGGAGTGGGCTAAGACTGCGATGGGGGGCCACAGAGAGGACAGAGGCTCTTAGAAAGCTGATTGTGGCACGCATCACTCGGTGCCAGTGTGTCCCCTCCCACCCACTGTCCTGGCCAGCCAATCAGTGGGGCTTATTGTTGTGATGTATGTGACCAAGAGGTTTATGGGTTGTCCGTGTGCCGCAGTGTCTGGCTACTATAGCTCTGGAAACTGTTACTGTTGATTATAAAAGATTGCTGCTTACCGCACAGTCTCGCTCTCTCACTGCCTCTCTCTCCCTTTATTCTTCCATCCACTGCAGAGAGCCAATTTGCTAATGGATGCAGCAACCTTGTGATTTATTGTTGTCAAAGATACGCTTCAAGTAAAATGCACTAAATGATTTAAGTTTGCAGGCAAAATTTACATTTGAAAGCGAGCCCACTCTGGAGAGCGCCTCGCCTCAAATATGCAAAGTTGATTATGTGGCGCATCTATTTAGTGGTTCTAAATCATTGTTCTAGGCCCTCTCAGTGATATTAAACTCTGTATGGATTGTCTGTCTGTGTTTTTTTAGTCTATTCTTGGATTCAGTTGCTGAGATGGAAATTAAAAGAGCTTTGAGTAAGACAGTGATGCAACAAAACACAAAGTATCCGCCGTCTGGTCATTTTGGTTTTTAAATCTGCCTAAAGGTTACAGAGGATTTACCGAGACGTAGTACGGGATATTTTCCACTTGAGTTAAAGTACTGTGGACTGTACGCTAACAGTAGAACAGTCGAATGTAACAGCCAGTACTAGTATTTCTTTTTCTGTCTTTTTATTCTCAGTATGCAGTGTACACACTGGACACGTGGCCAGTTCTATCTCCACTAACTTGTACAGGCATGCCCAGATCTATAACTCCCTCTATTTCTCTGGCCCTTTTAACCCATGTCAGTACAGAGCTATTACAGAGACAGACCCATAGGAATGTCTGAGAGTACCCCAGGGTGTATAGCTGGCTGCTGAAACCAGATGTGGCTCCTAGACCCTCTCAAAAAAACAACAACAACAACAACAGACAGTCCATGTCTGCAGAGGCATTCTATTTCTCTCACTATTTTCTTGAGTCAACTGTTGCACACATTCATATTTTTTGCCCAGTCTTACCTTTTCTGCCCCACCTCTCTTCTTCCCTTTGCACACTGTCACATGAGCAGTAACAACAAGTCCTGTCCCTGGAGGACAGGAGGAGTGGACGCCAGCAAAAAGATGCTTTTACATACAGGTAGAGTTTACAAGCTAATAGGTCAGTTTAAAATATTAAACTTGTGGAAAAGCAGGCTCAATGAATTAAAATTATATAAATGTAGTTAAATCAAAATATTTGTGAAAAAAAAGATCACATTGCATGTCAGACCTGTAAAAGTACTAAATCATGCATGTAATAAAGGCAACAACACATGGCATCTGATAAGCCCTCAGGCACTGCCTTGCTTCCAGCTTGCTCAGAGGCACAAATGGACACATTCACACTCAATACATGATACCATAACTGACTTACACCTGCTGCAATCACCACAGGAAGAACACAGCACTGTAATGGCGGGAGGTGCCCTCTATGCATCAGCTCAGGCCCAAGCACTTTTCAAATACCAATACTCATTAAAAACCATCTGACAGTGATCATATCGGCACTTGTAAGCGGATAAACATTTGACAGCAAGGGACCATTTCCCTCTGGCAATGATGGATGTCGTGGATGCCACGCAGGCAA
Source organism: Ammodytes marinus (assembly GCF_949987685.1). Classification (NCBI taxonomy): domain Eukaryota; kingdom Metazoa; phylum Chordata; class Actinopteri; order Uranoscopiformes; family Ammodytidae; genus Ammodytes; species Ammodytes marinus. The sequence continues at coordinate 11,363,538 of NC_137219.1, read as the reverse complement.
CATGAGGTGCTGCCTTTGTGCTTGATTGAATCTGCTTATCTGCTACCACGAATTTCACTCTCGTGTCAAAATCAAATATGACTTAGAAACGAATGCGACACACAATAAAAAATAAGGGGAGGACATATATGTTCCAGGGCCTTAAATCCAGGTTTAGATGAATATATAATATGTTCCAAGTAAGGATAGAGGCCAGGCACAGGCCACTCTGTCTGGAGCTGAATGCAATATTTTCAGCCTTGCTGTTTTAGGGGGAAGGGAGAAAATACTCATATACTGACCTTTTTAGTTGGTGACGCACTGCAGCTTTCAAAATTAAGTGACTCATGAGTGTATTTACTTTAACCTATATTTAAAAATGCTGTCGTCAAGACATACAGTAGCCACACATTTGAAACCGCGGAAAATGCCAAGCAACAGCAACGCATTACATATCGTATATTTCTATGGTTTTTAAATGTTTCCCTGCTCCATTCATTTGTGCTTTACTTCGGCTGAGACTGCATGTGTAATTGTACAGAGATTGGACAACTGTCTCTCTTCCTTCTATACCCCTTCATACTGTGCCATGTTAAAAGGCTTCATAAAGCACAGGGCTAGAGATACAGTATCAGAGCCAATTTTCCATGCCTTTCCTTTGGAAAAGAGGAGGCCCCCATTGTTGGAAACAGAGGGAGAAAAGTCTGTCCCGAGCCTTTAGATGAGATATAATACAGTGCCCTGCTGCCTCTGTGTTGTAATCTATCGTGATGAGCTTGGGCTAATGGGAGTCTGACCTGCAATAGAACGCATCGGGAGCCATGCAAAGAGGCAGGCCGGAGGAGAGGAGAAAAAGGATGGGATGGCAGGAGGGCAAGAAAGAAAGACAGAGGGAGAGAGCGAGGGAGCGAGATAAAGAGAGAGAGATGGGGGGAAGAATTGGCTTGAAATTTTCTGACAATGAAACATCTCCAGTAATTGTTCCTGCAGTGATAAATGGTGTCCCATTGTACGGTGGGTCTCCTTGTCCTTGGGAGTCAAAGAGATGAGGAGAGGGGAGGAGGGCGGTGGAGGGAGGGAGGGGACGCAGAGATGGACTGGCAAAGCAGCATTAAACTTGGCTCTGGCTGCAAGCAGTCAAACTTCTGAAGGTGGTGGCGTGTGTGTGTGTGTGTGTGTGTGTGTGTGTGTGTGTGTGTGTGTGTGTGTGTGTGTGTGTGTGTGTGTGTGTGTGTGTGTGTGTGTGTGTGTGTGTGTGTGTGTGTGTGTGTGCGTGTGTGTCTGTGTGCGCACGTGTGTGTGTGTGTTTGTGTGCGTGTATAAATGTGGACGTTGGCGTCTTTGTGTATCTGCATGTCATTGTGGGTGCTTGTTTGGGTCTGAGTGTCTGTGCGATGTATGGATGTCGCAGAATTTCTGGCAAAGTGAGCCAGCAGGCAGCACAGTTGTGAGTTGGGCTGCTGCCCTTGGGAATGAGGCTGACAGAATAAAAACACATCATAACGCTGCAGTAATATTCCCTTGACAACACGCTCACAGCACTTAAAGCCCAAGAGAAATTTTTTACAGCCATCCAGGGGGAAGAGCATTTACCATGCTGTGACTTTTTCAGCAGATGATCTTTTAGAGGCCTAATCATTTCAAGGATAATTCTAGCGCCATTTCATTCTTTTGATGATTTTTTTAGAAGTTGCATGCATTTTTCAATAGTTTTGTTTGATAAGTTAATCTTAATGCCTGGAAGGGTATATATATAGATATACTGTATATTAGTCTGTGTGTGTGTGTGTGTGTGTGTGTGTGTGTGTGTGTGCTGCTTCCGGGTGTAGCTGCGAGCCGCAGGTTTGGCGTCTCTGCCAAGTAGCGAGTTACAAACTGCTCTAAACTAAGCCCACACACCCGTCGTAATTGCCGCCGTAAACGCAAATAGATGCAAAATGCTCCAGAAGACGATCCTGATAATGTGTCTACTGTCAGCGATCAAAACAGCGCATAAGCAAGCCTTAACGAGCGGTAGGATCTACAAACAGAAGTGGCGCGGCTATGACCCGACTCCGGAGCTACACCTGTCGGGAGAGGAGCTTCAATCTGTGGATTTTACTACCGACAACAAACTGACAAATGAACAATGGATTACTTTCCAGATCAAGGAGAGGGCCTTCAGACAAACACTGGATACAAAACATCTCCACGAGAAGAACCAGTACAAATGTTCGGCGGACCCAGCTAAGTGGTTTAAATTAATATCTCTTCTAAATGGTGTTTATTTTCGGAATGGGATATTCTCTGCCGAGAGCCGTAGTGGGAGGCCGTACGGACTGCCCTTTCTGAAATTCACCTGTAGAGTATTAAAAAAGCTACCGCTGGTTAAATCCTGCCCATCGGACGCGTCTACCGAGGCCCTGTGCCCGTGGATTGAAGCGCAATTGCGCTTTCTGAGAGACGTAATACAACCGCAATTCGGACATCGGAACTCTCGTGCAACAAAGATAACCCGTGACAAATTGGCTTATTTGTGGCAACATCGCAGAAAGAAAGCCATTCAAATCATACTGAATAACAGCGAGTATCCTCTGACACCACCTTGCCCCAGTAACACTCAAGATGTGCAGGCATATTATCATAATAAATGTGAAGGCAGTACCTCAATAGACGACGCCCCTCTGCTTCCACCATGGGCCGACTCACTTCTCTCACCAGAGCCAGAGTTTCCTCCAGTATCCTCTCCTTTCACAGAGGATGAAGTGCGAAATGTCCTAGCCAGGTTGCCAAACAATAAGTCCAGTGGTAGTGATGGGGTCACTTATGAAATGTTAAAGCTAACAAGCGTGAAAGAAAAATTGCTGCCAATCTTCAACACTTGTCTCACTAACAGGCGCGTGCCCGAGTCATGGAAGGGAGCGCTAATCCACAGAATACCCAAAAAAGATAATATTCCAAATGACCCCACCACTTGGAGAGACATTTCTCTCCTACCTACGATCTACAAACTGTTTATGAAATGCATTCTTGGGCGCATACTACCATGGCTGGTGGACGCAAACATGATGTCCACTAAACAAAAGGCATATATAGAAAGGCAAGGCATGAATGAACATGTATTCTGTCTAAAAACTGCCATAGATGACTTTAAACACGAAAGTGCAAAGTTTTATTCAGTGTTTCTCGATTTCCGTGACGCATTTGGCACACTCCCTCATAATATCATGTTAAGAGCTCTGGAGGAAATACATCTCCCTCAATGTTACATCGACATCGTTAAAGATGTGTACCAAGGCTCTTTCGTTCAGGTCATCTGCGGAGCCGAGCTCACTGAACACATTCCACTGCGCATCGGGATCAAGACGGGCTGCCCGTGGAGCGCAGTTAACTTCATTCTGTCAATCAATAGGTGGATAGAGTGGATGTGCCAAAGCGCTCCACCTGGAACCATCTCCCCAAATCCTGTACAAGCTTTTGCCGACGATGTGCAAATGGCATCCCGCCAGGAAAAGGTTGTGCAGGACATGTTGCACAAGACTGATGCCTTCCTTCGGTGGTCGGGCCTGGAGGTCAAGGAGTCCAAGTGCGCGACGTTCTTTGAAAGGAGGAGCGGCGGGAATAGGTGGTATCGGTCGAAGCTAGACCGCGACCCCCAATTCAAAATC